>NW_009952582.1:183210-191468 GCF_000747805.2 Chaetura pelagica | reverse complement strand
CGGCAGGCGCGGCTGATCCGGGAGCGCGAGGCCAAGAGGCTCAAGCGGCGCCTGGAGAAAATGGACATGATGCTCCGGGCACAGTTTGGCCAGGACCCCTCGGCCATGGCCGCTTTGGCAGCTGAAATGAACTTTTTCCAGCTGCCGGTGAGCAACGCGGAGCTGGAGAGCCAGCTGTTGGGAAAAATGGCCTTTGAGGAGCAGAGCAACAGCGCCCTGCACTGACTGAGCCCGCGCCCCCGGCTGCCGGGGCCTGGTGAGCGCCCTGGGCAGCCCTGCTGGTGGCTCCGGGGCAGAGGAGAACGGAGCCGAGATGTCTGGCAAGGTAGCTGTGCTGGGAGCAGATTCGAAGGACACAGTCTGCTCTGGGGGCCAAGTCACAGCCTGTGAACAGAGGGAAAATAAATTAATGCTCACGTTTATTTGGTCCCCTTCTTTACCTTTGGTGCTTCATCCTGTTCTTGGACCTTTGCCCCTGGGTGGGTTTGAGCTGCTGCAGCTGTGCTGTCACTGAGGGCCTGCCTCACTGGAAAGGGATCTGGTTCACTGCAGCAGGAGGTATGGAGCTGAGCACTTAGTCCCCAACTCCTCCAGGAGTAAATCCCTTGCAGGTTGTGCCCAAAGAAAGGAAGCAAAGGAGGATGTCATCTCCCTGGAAATGGCTGTGCACACCTCTCACCTTAACACTACCATTACATGCTTATTTGCAGTAGCCTCCCTGGAAACACTAGAGGAAACTGAGCTCCTGTTCTAAGAGATCACATATAAACACTCACAGAAAGGCTGACTGAGGTAAGTAAACAGCAAACAAGTTTGCTGCTTTACTCACAAGGTGATTTTCACTTCAACAGCATGTCAGATTTGCAAGTGAAAGACTTGATTGAATGGTGAACAGTCAGGGCCGGTCAGCTCACTAGTGCTGTATGGATTTGCTTTCCCCTTTATCCAGCACTGGTGAGGCCACACATGGAATACTGTGTTCAGCCAAGGGCTTCCCCAGCACAGAAGTGCCACAGATGTACTGGAGAGGGTCTGGCAAAGGGCCAATAAGAGAGTGAAGGGACTGGAGCATCTCTCCTATGGGGAAAAAGTAGGACTGTTCAGCCTAGAGAAGAGAAGGCTCAGGGGGTGGGGCAGGGAGCTTATAAATGTTTGTAAGTATCTGAAGGGAGAACCTAAAGAAAGCAGAATGAGGCTGCTTCCAGGGAGAGGCACAAATGGAAACACAGGAGGTTCCCTCTGAACACCACAAAACATTTTTCACTGTGAGGTGACTGAGAACTGGCATGCTTTACCTGGGGAAGCTGTGGAGTCTCCCACCTTGGTGATATTACAAAGTCCTGAGCAGCTGGACCTGGTTTCACCTCTTACTTGGTTTGAAAATATTTTATCCAAGTCCCTTAAAGCCCTAGTTAATTCTGGCAATAGTTGTCTTCAAAGTGCATAATGTTGCATTTTTCATGATAATGAACTAACCTTGCAGACAGTCTGTGGATGCTTGCTACAAAAAAGCATTCCATCTTTTCAGTACTACAGTATGTGCCACTGTAACACTTTGTTTTCTCATATCATTCATCACATAGAACTGACATCCAGGAGACATCCTTGCCTCCCTCACCCTGGGAAAAGGCACCAGATCTGGAAAGGGTCTTTTAATTTCTGTGTTACCTTTGTTCTCTGAGCTCATCATTCACTTGTATTCTTACCTCTGCCCATTTTCATACTCAAACTGGCAGTTTGCTTCTCGCAGTGTTTGCTGTTGCTTTATCTGGTGTGTTCTGCTTGGCCAGCAGAGATGTAGCTGAAACTCCCCCTGCAGCATCCCTGGCACCTGATCATTATTCCAAGGGGTTCAAGAAAAAGGCCACATAAAAGGAAAAGTATTTGAACACAGAATTATGGCTTATGGTCCTTCTGTCAGCCAGCCTCTGCCTGGCCCAGGTCACAAGTCCCCAGATCGCTCTGTGAGACCAGAGAAGCCACGTCCTAATGGCCACTGATGCTACAGACAAGCAAAAAATCTCAAACACCAAAGGAAAAGCTATTGGTTTATATATAGATATATATATATAGATATATACTGTGTTTACAGAGTCAACAAGTTAAATGCAATATTCATAAGAGCATTAACAATAAAAATACAATCTGTGTGTAGCCAAGTACAGACTTAAAATGGTAAAACAGGAAAAAGGATCTCACCAAAAGTACAAATATACAGTACAAATTGATTTATTTAAAACAGTTACAAAAAAAGCACAACAAAATAGAGATTATCCTTAGAATTATTAATGCTTTGTTAAGGATCAGGTAGGAGGAGGGGGCAGGAACAAGGTCGGAGAGGAGCACCTGACTAGTTCTAAGGCTTTAGATACAATGCGGTCGGTTACATGTTAATACAGCCATTACATAAGTGGGATTACAGTCGGGGTCAGCACTTATCTACAAGGGCCTCCTTGCCTCAGGGTAGCCCGGCCGTCCTGGCCACGCGTGGGCAGAGCCTCCCCTGGCCCTAAGGTGCCACCACAGAGGGAAACAGCCAGGATGTGCGGGGCGGGTGTGCGGGGCAGCAGCAGCCTGGGAGGAGCAGGAGCAAGTCCTGTCCTCCACGGACGGGTGTGGAGACCGTGGAGGGGCCTTGACCATCAGCGTTTTAAGCCATACACGGAACACACCCTGGGCCAAACTCTGTACAGAATGTGCACTCGTAGCCATCTTAGCAGCTTCTGCAAAGTTTCAGGCAGTGGGACAGCCTGAAAGACAAGGAGCAGTTGTGAGTGGCACGAGGGAAAGGCACACGTGCTGCGGCAGGAACACGCTCAGGCTGCTCAAGCTGCTGTAGTTCCTCACAATATTTTCTGAGTAAGAAGGATTGTTAGTTCTCTACAGGGAAAGTGACTTCAAGTGTGGGGACAGGGACACTTAATGTGAAAAGTGCATTATACTTGGGCACCTGCTGGAAAGGGGAGGCAGAGGGGCCTCTGCAGCCTTCCTGCTTTCCAGACAGAGCTTCCTCTGCATAGTCTGGTAGTGATGAGCTCTCATTGCCTGGAGCAAGTCTCACGTTCCTGGAGCACCAGTGTACACACAGCCTGGACCTGGCCTGGCCTCCACAGGGCAGCTGACCCAGGAATGTTTTGTGAGCTGGGACAGATGGCTACAGACACCGTTATTGCATCCTACAGACTCTGCCACTGAGTGTGAGATGGGTGAGTGGGACAAGACCAAGAGGCCTTCTCCTCCATGTAGGACAGACCACAGCTCTCCTCTCCTTCACCACAGCAACAGAAAAACAGCCTGTCTCTCTGAGAAGCCTGTCACATCTCTGCCAGCAGAAGAGCCAGGATAACTATCTCATTCCACAATGTCTTCCTGGCTTTATCTCCTCCTTTCCCAGTAAACTTAAGAAATAAAAGCCTCCTTTGTGGGCTCATCCACAGCCTTTCTCCCTACAGCAGAGCCAGTCCCACACCATCCCTGTCTCAGGAGAGCCTCAATGCTCAACACAGCCACCACCACCACAGGTGCTGAGAACACAGCCCAGCTCCGACAGATTCCAGTGATCACAAACTATGATGGGCTAGAGGGCTACCAGTGGCCCCCTCCTGCCCACTGCCTTTGGGGCAAGCAGCCAGATGCCTGGATACTTCATCTCAGTGCCCCCTCATGGGATATGCCCCAAACTGGCTTCCATAGACGAATGGGCAGCTGCAACATACCCAACAATGGGACTGAAAGGAGTCTGTGTAGAAGCACCGAGGTCAGATTCACCCTGGCCTGTTCCACAGAGCTCAGTAGAAGCACAGCTAGCCAAGGTCCAGGGTGACACCTCCACAGCCCTCCAGCTGCCTACAGTACAAAGCTATTTTAGTCACACAGCATCTTGCCACGTACATCAGTGTCTGCCCTGCCAGACCACTGCTCAGAGCAGCCAAGATCCAGGAGCAGCTGTTACAGTAACACACAGGATATCAGGCAGGGTCTCCAAACCCTCCTGTAAAGACAGAGCTTCTGTGTTCAAAGATGCACACAAAGGTTCTGCTCAGACGTGCCCTCACTGTGTGCAACCAGCCCAGCTATGTTCACACACCACACGTGTGCCAGATCCACCTGCCACAGCTCCGAACCCTCTGCACACACCATGCCAAGGACAGGCAAGAGAACCTGTCTCCTCTGCCTCCTGCCTTTGGCCACAGTCACCCTGGGTATCCTGAGCATTAAGTACTAGCCAACATGAATCGAGGTCTTTGTGTAGGAGAGTCCAATAAATAACAACTGTGAAACACACGAGGTGAGGAGGCCAGGCACTTGGGCCCAGGCAGCACATTTTACTGAGAAATAGTGCCATGAAAACAGCATCTGTTCCCACAGCTGCTGCATCCAAGGAGGCAAAATCTTCACATGACAGCATCACCATGACTTCATACATTTCAAATGCAGCTGATGAGATCAGAAGCAGTGTCACTGGGGGAAGCTACATGTGAAACAGGCAGCATCCTCCTTCTGGAGAAACCCCCTGAGGCACAAACACTGAAGGCAGGAGCAGCACATCCACCTAAGGCCGGAAAAGAAACTGTCCTGGTGCCAGCATCTCAAAGGCAACAGAAAGGGCTAGCACTGAGCTAGGAAAGCAGGGCTGATGGCCTGGGTGGGACACTCAGGAGACCCTCCGGTTTGCCCAGCACCCAGGCAGAGCACCCCCTGTCACACAGTGACAGGACTCATCCCTGGAGAGCACGAGAACAGCCCGAGAGGCCCCACAGCAAGATGACCCAAGCTGGGCTCAGGAGGCCAGGCCAGGAGTGGGGCTGGCACTCAGGGGGAGCAGCAGTGCCCCAGCAGCCAGGCACACCTGACAGGAGACTTCAGGAGCCAGGAAAGGGCAGGCTGAACATCAGGAGCAGCATCGGGACTCCAGGGGGACCTGCAGACAGCAAAGGAGCCTTCTCAGGAGCCTGGTCCTAGCACAGAGGTGGGCCCCTTAAAACAAGGTGGAGTCAGTGAAGACCCTTATCCTCAACGTAATAGTGAATGTTTTTTCCCCTAGCTAAGCAGTTAGAGCTGGTGCAGTAACACACCATCAGAGTGGGCAAATTAGTGTAATTACAGGAGCCTTCACTTGAATGGAGTGTTATCACCATAACGAGGTATCACTATGTTTGTATTAAATTCACTGTGAATAAGACTACTTTTGATTTTACCATGTTTTTACCATCTTGATTTTACTATAGAGGAACTCCAAAGTGAAGCATCAGGAAAACTAACACAAAACAACCCCAAAATGCCCTATGATGCTGTGATATTTTTAGAGTCCCTACATTAATCATAGAACTGTACTTAGCAGAAACTTTGTACCTTGCCTGCACATGCACAAACACTCGTCTCTTGTCTTGAGCTTATTCAGGTAACTTGCCTGCAGGGAAAAGAAGATTTATCCTAATTTAATTACCAAATAGTCTTGGTCCTCTCAAAGAAAAAGGATGTGTTTCCATCCTTCACTAGAGAATGCTAAATATATTTTACTCCAGCTTTTAAAAAAAAGCAACATAAAAAAAACCAACACCAAAACCCAAAATCCATCCAAACCAAAAAAAAAACCCCAAAATCCAATCCCATTCACCCACAGGCTAAGCCTCTGCAAAAGCTATAAGCCCGAGAGATGTTTATTTTTTTAAAGTTATTAACATGGGAAGAAAGATTTGATTTGGTGGCAAATAATGAAATGTATTTTATAGCAGAAACCTGATGTCTCCCGTCCCAACTCGTGTCCCATTCCAAGTGCTCAAGTTCCCTGTTCACCTATACCCAAGCCCATCCTTTTGGTCCTTCCTCTTGAGTTTCTGTGATTCACTCAAATCTGCACATTTTTTGCAAGAAAGAGCAGTTGGATTCAGTGGAAGAGACATTAAACAGAACCACCAGAGAAGCATCTCTGTCCTGCCCTCAAGAGCTCCATTGGTGAACGGTCCTTTTAAAGTGCATGTGTGAAGAAAAGGGATACTGGGAGTAAAGCCCCCTCAACTCCAGTGGGGACCCATCTCTCCCCGTCATGAGAAAGGAGGAATAAAATCTTCAACAATTTTACCTGCTACCTTAAGCCATGTCTGCCCTCCTCATCTCCCCACCCATCCTGAATGTTTAGACCCTGCCCTGCAGGGAACCAGTTACTGGGGGAGGTGTGAGAAAGCCCCGGCCTCTGGAATGCTCATTGCAGCTCAGGAGCACCTCCCCCTGCTCTGCCCCAGCTCAGCTTGGTGCTGCTCCCTGAGGCACTGGAGGCTTCTTGGTTCCCCAAGAGGACCTGGTCAGCCACTGAACTGGATGGAATAAACCCAGTCCTGCAGGGCAGAAAGCAGCCTTGCTGGTGAACCTCTCACAAAGTCTGTGCAACTTCTCCACCTGACAGGGAGGCTCACCCACAGGGGACGCCCCAGCTCACAGACCGGGGATCACTTCCCCGCATTGGAACGCCCTTCGATCGACAGCTTGACCTCCTGGGGAATGAATGAGGGGCGGAGCAGGGAGGGCCGCGGCTCCTCCGCCCGCACGCCCGATCTTTGGAAGGCGGTGGCTGCCCAGCTGTGCTGGCTGCCAGCCTCGGGCGGGGGCTCTGTCGCCTCCCTGGCTGCCTGGCTCTTCCTGCCACCAGCCCTGTCAGGCGGCTCTGAGGGCCCCTGAGCTGTCCTCTCGGGCCTCTCCCTGGTCACCACCAGCTGATCCACGAGGGGGCAGGAAGCCTGAGACGTGGAGCTGCCGTTCATGCTCTGTAAACTGATGGAGATGCAGACGTCGCCCACCTGCAGCCGGTGACAGGGCAGAGCAAAGAGCTGTGCGGTCCGCCCGGGGCTGCAGGAGGACCAGCCCTGGCCATACACAAAGAAAGGATGCTCCGGGGGCACCTCAATGCTCACTTTGCTTTGTTGCTCCCCAACCACAAAATGCAGTGTGACAAGCCCTGGCCACTGGCTCTCCTGGATGTCCACCACGGTGCTGGAGTCGATCTTCAGGCCCCCGCTCACCTCCGCGCTGCGAACAAAGTCTTGGGTCTGCAGGTCCTCCACCCGCTTCAGCTCTCCCGTGGCCAGCTGGATGATGGCTCCTTTCATGAAGTGAGAGGGCAAGTGTGAGGAGCTGGGTGGCTGCAGCTGGGCCAGGTCCTTCTCCAGCACTCCTCGAGCCTGTGCCTCTGGGTTCTGCCTCACCAGGGTTTCTGAAGCGGAAGACCTGATGGGCTCGGCTCCAACAGGAACCAGGACTGGCTTGCCGTTGGCTATCACCATTCCTTTGGTTAACTGTCTTTGTCTGACCAGCTCTTCAGGGGAGGTGACATATGGACTCCTGGACTGGCTTTTCTCAGGAGCAGCAGCCCTCTCTACCGCGTTCCTCAGCGCCTCCTTCGACTCCCCCTGCTGATCCGGGGTGTGATGGCAAAGGTTTAAAAGGCCCGGGTCATCTTTCCTCTGGGCTGCCAGAACATGATAATCCTGAGACGCCAACACCCCCACCACCCTCTGAACCTCCAGATCAGCGTCTGGGGTGCTTCTGTGAGCTGGCACAGAGACCTCTGTTCCCAGCGTCTGGTAACCTGAAAGGAGCTGTCCATCAGCCACACATCCCGCCGCAGCCCCGGGCAGACAGTCCTCAGCCCTGCTGCTGGCACCGTCCGCAGCCTCGCTGCTCCTCCTCACCACACTGTGCTCCAGGTGCCTCTGCCCACCGTTGGCAGCAGCTCCCTCTGAACTCAGCTGGCTGTCTTGCTGGGGAGACTCTGGGCTTCTACCTGCCGCAGGTGCCTCGTATGCTGAATACCCAGGTGGGAGGTGGGACATCTGATAATAAACAGGAATTCTACCTGGTGTAATATCTAAGGGCTGGGTCCCAGTGTGGTGCTGCATCTGGCCAGAAGGAGAGACTGCAGAAGCGGATTTGTTGAAGGTGTGGGTAGGAGAGGTAGTCTGGGGGGAAGGGGCAGCTTCCTCCGTGAAGAGAGAGGCGTATGGCACAAAGTGGGGGAGGAGAGAGGCCGTCAGGCTGGTGGAAGGAGACAGGAGAGGGCTGGGCAGGAAGCCAGGAGGGACAGCATAGGGCACCGTGTAATGCGAGCCGATGAGCTGCAGGGAGGCTGGAGGGATCTGGGCGTAGTGGATGGGAGGGTAGGGCACCCCTGGGTGCTGGATTATCGGCGAGGTGACGTTGAAGGCGGGGGGCAGGGGGCTCACGTTCACCACGGGGTGCAGACCCGTGGGGGAGAAGGCGGCGGG
>NW_009952582.1:142579-181928 GCF_000747805.2 Chaetura pelagica | reverse complement strand
CTGCGGGGCCGCTGCTGCCGGTCCGGAGCCCCTGGTCCCGCACGGCCCCTCCCGGAGCGGGGGGCCCGGGAGCGCGGTCCGTGGGAGGTGCCGCCGGGCTGGGTCCCTGCGGGGCCGGGGAGCCCCTGGGACGGTTCGTCCTCCCCGGTGCTCCCGCCTGTGCTGCGGCGCTGGCCAGAGCCCCGCGGTGTCTCACGTTAGCAGCGGGCGCCTGGTGGGTTAGGGTTGTCTGGGCTTTAATGGAAGCAAAAATCTGTGATTTCTGACCGAAACAGTTTGCAACAAACCGCAGGTACGCGGTTGTGTTAGTGGTAGGTTCTGTTTGAGAACCAGTCTGTAAGAAACAGTTTCAAGTCACTTCTTCAGGGTTGGTTGACTTCTCTTGTATCTCACTAGCCGTAAGACAAAAGTTGTTGTGTTGTGTTTTTTTTTTTATAAGTAAGCTTTGTTTAAGATTTGCAGATAGAATAGTTGTGCATGTTGCTATCTTATGAATGATACTTTAAAATGTTTAGTGATGTATTTTAGTTTCTGGTGGTGGAAATGTTAATGGAACAGTGGAATCCCCATGACCGGAAGGTGTATTTGGCCTGTACTGGCTTAAACAAAGTAAAATATATGCATCTTATGTTTAAAATGGCAGAGATTTTTGTGTTGTTGTTTCCCTTTTTCTCTTCTTTTTCCTGTTCTGCTTCTGTGTGTCAGTGCATAACTGTTTGGTTTTTTATACTTGTCCTCCCCACCTTCTCTAAACTACACTTGTTTTTTCCTTTGTTTATGTGCATGTCTCATTCTCTTTCCACATGCTTTCTTTTGCCCACTTGTGCACTCTGGTATTTGGCACAAGGTTTGAAAACTTCATTGGGTACTTTAGAGCTCAATGAAGACAAAACATGCTGTGTTTTTTCCGAGGGGTTCAGTGTGAACCCCTTGATCCTTCCACATGGGAGGAGGAGGGAAAGGTACTTAAATTCCTGTAAGTTGTTGAGAAGAAGGAATTAAGTCTGGGTAACTGATTTCTGAAGGGGATCCAGCTTTTCTGTCTCAAAAGTGTACGATAACTTGCAGATTTCTTCCTTTTTTGTTTAAAAACATTCTCTTTCTTCTCTCTTGTTTTTTGTGGTTTTTTTCTTTCCTGTGACTGCTGGTGTGATTTTTCCAAAGAGTGGTGTGCCAGGAATGGGTGGGTCCTTCACTGCCTTTGTTGCAGTGTTCTGGTGGAAAAGCGAGGGACACAAGAATCTTCTGGTTCTGAAGAACTCCTTTGCACACAGGGTTTTTGCACTGGCATTTTGGTGAACTGAAATAAGGTCAGTAAGCTCAGCAGCAAAGCTTGTGCCTCTTTCCTGGGAATATTTGTTTTTACTTTTGAGTGGGCAATGGACATTACTTCAAGAGATGGGTGGTTTGATTTCTTTCTGTTTTTGAATAACACTTTTCACTGAAGGTGATGTTAATTTGTTCTAGGCAATATGCAGTTGAATTTTTGAATTAATTAGTATATGATGAGGCTGTAACTCAGAAAAAAGGGTTAGAGCTGAAGTGAATCTGCTAGTACCAAAAGTAGCAGCATTAGTCTTTGCTGTTTGGCAGAGATGTTGTAGATAAAGTTTAAGATTAGAACTTCTTGGGGCATACATGAAATTACCTGGAAAATTGTAAAACTTGTATAAATGAATGTAAAAATGTGGCATCTCCTCATTCATCTGGCATTAACCAAGGTCAAGAAATGTGTGTGTGTTTTTGTCACAAAGTAGTAGATTTTAATTTTATTTTTTTAGTTTAACTCTGCAGGAAAGTGAACAGGAAGCGAAATAGCCAGATTACCCTACAGGTGAGAGTGGTTAGGGAGGTAGAAGCAGGTGAGAAATATAAAGGTAACATAGGTCAGCAGTGGGGAAGTACAGAGCCAGAAACTAGGAAACATGGTAGTTTGCTCCTGTCGTGCTGATCAGCTGTGTCGGTGCCAGTGCTTCACCAGCACTGCTTTATAGCTTTTGGTTTGGGGCATTTTTTCCCTTATTTGACCTCTTTCTTTTTTTATTTCATCCCCATGTTGTCTTTGTATAATGCAAGTGTAACACTGATGCTTTCATTGTCAAGTCAGTCCTTTGAAGCTGTCTACTTCCTTAACTTATTTTTGCTTTTCTGATGTTACTTTTGTAGCTTTCTGTTGTATTAAACAGCTTTCCCTCAAGAGAGGTTAATTCTCTGCTTGGAATGTTGTATGGCTGGTTGCTTTTTCTCTCAACTGTTTTGTGTTGTCTTTGCCCTTCTTTGCCCTTCTTGATGGTGATGGTGCTCCTTGATTAGGAGGTTATTGTTTTCTGTATAAATATTGGTAACACTAGGCTATATACCAATATCTATGCTTTTGTTCCCAACTCCATCTCTATTTGCAGTGAATATTTCTGTTTTTACTGCAGATACATCCTTTTTTTCCCCAGTATCTGTTAGAAGTGTGGAGCCTGCTGACAGCATGGTATTTTAAGTTAATCATTGCAGTTATTCCTCTCTTGTAGTCTGGGTGTATCTTCCACTTCTGTGTCCAGGAGGCTTGGACCAGCTGTACTGGATCAAGCAGGGGAGTTCTGCTCCTGATTTCTGTGGGGAGGCGGGTCAGACTTTAATGACTGCAGCTTCCCAAAGGCTGTCTCTGCAGGAGGAATGTGGCCACTTAGGCGCGTTGGGGCGGAGCAGCTCAGGGGGGTGTGTGTGTCAGGTGTGTTTGAAAATGTGTGCTGCTTCAGGCTTGGGTTCCTTTCTAGGGTGAACTGAAAAGCTGTAGCTGGGAATGTCTTATTTGAGTTGAAATTCCAGATTATTTCACCAAACAGTAAAGTCGTTCTGTGAATAATTCCATGAGCTTTCATGGGGTTTATGTCTTAATGTTTCCAGAATTCAAGGCTAAATAATAATGGAATAAACAAGTCTGATAATTTGTCCTAAACAAGTAATTAAGCAATTTTTTTTTTTTTAATTCATATTTTGAAAGAGTGGTTTTAATATTTATTTTTAGACATAAGCTAACATTTCTGAATAGTTTCCAGGGGGAAGGATCTCAATTCAATTACACATTTAAAGACAGTAAGTCCTTTTGTCTTCACACTACAGTTCCTGGTAGAGGAATGTAGCCTGGCTGAAGCACTTCAACATTTTACATTTAAGTGTCGGTGATATGAGGTGCTGCTTGTGAATATAAAAGGTTATTATGAACACTCATATTTTAATATGGTTGTGTTCTAAGAGAGAGTTTTAGTAAGGTTCTATACTTAAGTATTTTTTGCATAATGGCATGCTAAATAAAATCTGTAACTTTGAAACATGACAAGCTTAACTAGGAAAAGACTATAAAAGAAGATAAAATAGTGATTTAGAAGCATAATTTAGAAGTAAAATGCTTTTTATACAGTACCATTTTTGGTTTCTTGATTATTTTTTTCATTTTTGGGTAGTTTACTAGGAATGAGTTGCATGAAGAAAGAATGCCTTTTTGTTGGTCAGGGGAAGAATTCATCAGTGACACGGAGGAGAATCACTGAGCTAATACCTTTCATGCAATCTAGAGACTAGGAAAAAAGCTGCAAGTTTATTGTGGTTTTTTTTGTTGTGTTTTTTCTTAAAGGAACTTGCACACCAACCTCTTACAGCATTGGAACTTATCTGAGTTGGGTGTCTTAATTCTTTCAGAAGCTTTGGTCTTGGTACTGTAACAAGTAAGGCCTTCAAAATGAGAAGGGAGAAACAGACCTGAAACAGGCAAAGAATTCTGCTTTCAATCCTATCAGATACTGTTAATATTTACCAGCAGGCTCTTTCCAGGTATGTGGGGATCATCCCTGGTTTCTAGAGCCTGTAGTAAGCAAGGAAATGGCAGAGGGATATTGCTGCTGTGATGAAAATGAGGAAGGAGGCAATTTTAAAATTGCCTTGTCGTTTATCTTCATGTGCAAAGAATAAAAACATTTCCCTGTACTTTTGAAAAATGTTAACTAATCCTGAGGAACAAGATCTTCTACTTTGAAGGAAGTTCTAACCAGCATTTAGCAGCTAAAGCCAAACTTCAGGTCTGCTGTTACTGGATGATATGGTTGTCCTCTCTCTGCTAGTCATCATGTGCAACAAAACGCACTTCTGTCGTACAGAGAAGCCTCTAAAATTTAATTCTTCATGGCAGTTTGCTATTTGACAGCTTTGTAACCTTTATGGACCTCAGAAAGCTAAAGGAATTTTCTCAAGGGCTAGAAGTGAAAGTGAGGTTCTGAATGAGTCTATCAAGTGTTGTGATACCTGCACACGACCTGGTTTGCTTGCTCAGGTGCTTGGGTTTAGTATGGTTGGCTTTTCTGACCCCTAGAAGCTGTGGGTCTTTGCTTGATGACCAAGAGGTATATCCTGCTAACCTTAGAGCTCTGGGAGAGGTTCACAGGCAGGACGTGAGAAATAACTGCTCAGGTATTCCCAGCTCCTTTGTTCAGGTGTTTCAGCTGCACATACAGCTGTATTTTTTAATTAAGTGGTAGTATCTGCCCCAGCAGTCCCTGCTGGCTTGGCTTCTCCTGTTTTGCATTTGTGTACTCAGTAGACCTTGTGTCAATACTATCTTGATGCTTGTCACCTGATGCAGTCAGTGATCCCAGAGCTGCAGTTGAAGTTCTGGTGGCTGTCTAGGTGTGTGTGTTTTGCAGTGTCTCTGGTGGAGCTGCAGGGAGTCCCTCTGTGGGGGGCAGCACAGGTAACCTGTCGGTTTCCCCTCACTGCTGCCTGGGGCAGTGCTGCCGTAAGAGGAGCTGAAGCTGTTGTGCCTGCAGGACCCCGGGGCAGTCAATGGTTTCTGTGCTGTATGGCTGGGAGGTGAGATGGGGAGGGAGACCAGGAGAACTGCATTGCTGGTGGTTCTGTGGAAGCCACGTGTCTTTCAAATGTGACAGTGTCTGAGAGATACAGCAAAAAAGGAAGAACTGCTTAATATTGTTTGAAGGGTTTTTTTGTGTGTGTTATGCTCTTAAACAAACTTCTTGATCTGTTTTCCTGTCCTTATTCTTCAATTAATTTTCTTAGTACCTCTGCATGGATGAGATGCTTTGGTTTATAAATGTTCCAGCAACACCTGAAGACTATGTGCCTGGGTAGGACTCTGTCCTGTTGCTCAGTACAGGAATGTGATACCAGCAGAGACCTGCTGGAAGTCAGACTGATAAGCAATGTGTAAAGAAAAGAAATAGCAGGGAAAAAATCCACATTATTTACATCAGTGCTTTATATGGAAAAACTTACCAGGATTCCCATATTGAAATCCATGAGAAGTGCTCTCAAACTGAAGCTTCCCAATAATAACTCTTGTAGCAAATAGGTAAAATTAGTAATAAATTGCCAATAGGAAGTAAAGTTTACTAGTATCTCTGAAGGAGCTCAAAATTGTTCAACTTGCAAATCTGTTAGGTCACAATCTTAATCAACACTTCATTTACAACAAGAGTAGGTGGTAGTTTTTGTGATTCCAGTTGTTTAAAAGGGGCTCCAGAAGAGGAGAAGGCCAGTGCCATCCTGGGGTGCATCAAGAACAGTGTGGCCAGCAGGTTGAAGGAGGTTTTCCTTCCCCTCTTCTCTGCCCTGGTGAGACCACATCTGGAGAGCTGTGTCCGGTTCTAGACTCCCCAATTCAAAGACAGGGAACTGCTGGAGAGGGGACAGCAAAAGGCTACAAAGAGAATTAGGGGACCAGAACATCTCTCTTCTGAGGAAAGGCTAAGGGACTGGGGTTGTATTAGTCTGGTAAAGACTGATTATCGATGCTTCACAAATACTTAAAAGGTGGGTGTCAGGAGGATGGTCAACAGGTAATGGGCACAAACTTGAACATAGGAAGTTCCATCTAAACATGAGGAGGAACTTCTTTACTTTGGGGGTGGCAGAGCACTGCAACAGGCTGCCCAGGGTGGTTGTAGAGTCTCCATCGCTGGAGATGTTCAGAACCCATCTGGATGTCATCCGGTGCAGCCTGCTCTGGGTGACCCTATTCTGGCAGGGGGGGTTGGACTAGATGATCTCCAGAGGTCCCTTCCAACCCCCACCATTCTGTGATTTGTGTGTGTGTGACCAGGAGCTGCATGGTTCTCATTGAGTTCTTTGTAAATGGGCAAGAGCCATCTGGATTAAAAAATAATAGTGTTTTTTTCAGAAATCTTGACAGAGCCTCTCACTAAAGGTTTTCTTTGTTTTGTAGCACAGTTTTTCAAGGGAGATCTTATTGTGAGTTAATAGGTGGTTGAGGAAGAAACAGAAGTGACCAGACAATGACAAAATCTGTCTGCTTTTGTAATTTTCTATCAGGCAAAGGTTATTGAGAGGCAATGTGCAAACAAGTGCCATCAGACGTGTTCATAAAGCCGTCTGGAGGAGGGAATAGTGAGGTGACAGTTTCGTAGTAAAGGAGTTTGTGAAACTAAGGAAATATGCAATAAGATGGTAAAGTGAATTCATAGTAAGTGCAAAGCAATGCCTGTGCTGCACAGAAATTACTGTAAAGATAAATACTCAGTGAAAGGCTCCAAAGAAGTTGTCGCTTCAGCCAGAGGTCTCGGAGCTGTCTGTAGGGATTTTGTAAGACCTGTCAGCTCCACAGTAACTAAACAGGCAAAGTGAGTTTAAATGTTTTTAGCTTTCTAAGTGCAACACAAAAAAAAATCTTCTCTGTAAATCCAGGATGCAGCCATTGCTTGAATACTTTTAATAGGTCTACTCTTTGTTAAAAAAAAAGGTAGAATTCTGAGAAGTGGAGAGGAATATGAAAGAATTGTGCAATAGCTTCATACAGGAAGAGATTAAAACAGGACTCTAGTGCCTCACAGGGTGGCTGAGGGGTAGATGCAATTAAGGGATGTAAAACCGTAGAAGACATAAAATCAATTAATAGGTGATAAGTACTTATTTTCTTATGGTGAAGAAATTTAATGTACTATTCCTTGGTCAGACAGCAGGTTTAAAGCAGAAGATAATTCTTCAGGGAAGTTATAGTTATACTGTAAAAATTATCCCCATGAGTATGAATGGGAAATGTCTCCATCAGTGTATTCCAGTTGGTGAAGTGACTTTATTGGGAGTTCATGTAGAATACACCTTTTTTGCACTCTCTTTTTATACCAGTGCCACCAGGCAGTTGTGTGACTGGATGGTTTGTTTTAGAAAGGATTGTTCTCTTTGGTGTGTAATAAAGGAATGCTGTCAACTTGATATTTTTGTTTATTGTTAAAGAAGATTCTCTGAAGTATCCATACTTTTTTTTTTCTCTTCATCTGCTTTGTCTGCTGACTTCCCTACCTCCAAGAAGGAAGCATGAGTTTGCAGGATTTTTGAAGCATGGCTGTCTGAAACACTTGTGTGAAATCTTGTGCAAGTTATTAAACACCACTGCTCATTTTAAAATAATTTTTTGTCACAATTTGTCATGATTTGAGGATCAAGTATCTTTGTAGCCTGGCTGTTCTGGAGAGGGACAGACAATGTGAATATGAGCATTCCTTGCAGATTGCCGTTCCTGCCTGTTTCAGCAGGGAATCATGTTATGTTCACCTAACAGCTCACTCAAACCATAGCAATACCTGTTTCTAATGTTCTGGAAAAGCAAACGTGATGTACCATGAGTTCTTCTGGTTTTCAAGTTTATGTTTAACCATGCTACTGAAGCAGCCTGCGTTTCCTTAACTGCAGAGCGAGAAAGAAAAAAGCCAACACATGAGAGTGTAAGAGCATTCTGAAGCCTTTAGGTACACTCCAAGGATTACAGGTCTCTTTCTTCTTCCAGAGGATGCCAGCCCCCATCAGACTGCGGGAGCTGATCCGGACCATCCGGACAGCAAGAACCCAGGCAGAAGAGCGTGAGATGATCCAGAAGGAATGTGCTGCCATCCGGTCGTCCTTCCGGGAGGAAGATAACACGTACCGATGCAGAAATGTGGCAAAGCTGCTGTATATGCACATGCTGGGATACCCTGCACACTTCGGACAGGTAGGCCAGAGTTCAGTGCTTGTTGTGTCATGTGCACATGCCATCTGCTGTGTGTGTTTTGGGCAGAGCACTCCTGGCTGCACTTCTGGCTGCTCTTCAGGGTGTTCTGAGGTCTCGGTTTTGACTTTGTTAGTGTGAGCTGCTATTTGGAGACTTAGATGTTTTGTTATGAAATTTAGGGTTAGTCTGCTTTTGCCAGACTATCTGCTCCTCAGCACCCATGTTTCTGCAGAGGCATAATTCTTAAACCACAGTCCAGTACACAGGAATATTTCTAGATGGCATCAACACAGCACTTGGGAATTCCGTGTCTGATGGAAGGTACCAGATGCTTCAAAGGAGGTTCTGTATCCTTTTCCTTCTAAAGCAATCTATTCTAGACAGGTTAGAGCTGGTCTGTTTCTAGCAATTAAAAAATTGGTGATCCTTCTCCGTGTCTTAGTGAGGTGCCTTGGAGAATGCTGATAAGAGTTTTCCATCTCTTGGCTAATTTTTGACACACTTTTGACACATTGTGGAAAAGGAGCACAGAAATGTGGGAGTTCTTGAGTTACAAGATATTCTTCAACTAGAGCTCTGTTTAGTCTTTGGGACATAGTATGTTTTGCTTAGAAGTCAGCAAGTGTCATGTTAGTAGTATTCTAATCTTGGCCTTCCATAAAGCTAAATAAAAAGTAATTCAAATTGTCGTATCACCTGAAGTAGCTTCATCTCTTGCGAGTCTATCCATTCATGATGGGATTTACCAATCCTGACATGTCTCACTGAAAAAGTAAACTCAAACCACTGAAATAAAATTCCAAATAGTTTTAGAAGGAAATCAGTCTGGGTTGTGCTATTTCATATTAAGTGCATCATTTCTACATCATTGGATTCTTCTCACAGGAGATAGTAAGGTGATGCATAAGAACAAGTTAATTTGTGTACTTTCCTGTTGCTAACACTTTCAAGTAGCCAGGCTCCCTGGTCCAAGTGAGAATCTTCTGTCATAGAAATTCAGGCTAAGTGTCTAAGAGCTGCAGGAAGAATGAAAAGAGTTACAGATAAGTGTCACCTAGAATTTCTACAGTTGACCTTTATTAGGAACATGTTTAAGTTGTATTTGGATTAATTTATTACTCAAGAATTTAATCCCGTATATGGAAGATTAGACTAGATATTTAATAGTCTTTCAGTTTCTGCTTCTGTCAGTAATGGTAAGCTACCTCTTCACTCTCAGTGGAAGAAGATACTGAATAATCTTTTTTTATCCTATTATTGCCAGTGTTGCTGCATCTCAAGCAGAAGCAATGGTGCTGGGAACGTAGTATTTTGTTCCATGGCCTTGGTTTTCATGGAATTTATCACTTGCACATCAGGAAGTTCAGGGTCCAAGGCTGAGAAGGGATTTTAACAGGTATTCTGCAAGTAAGTTGCAGGCCTTTGCATGTCTTCAGAGCTTGTGACTGAAGGAATCATGTGAAGTGGTAACGTAGGTGCAGTGTAGTTTGTGTGAGCTGGGACCTGCTGGAGACCTGTGCGGTTCGGCAGTGGAGCCCTCTCGTCCAGCACTACAGATGGGAAATGTCAGAGTGCAAGGAGAAATACACAGGAGATGAGTTTTGGTGGAAAAGCAGGAGAGAGCCACAGGCTGTGTGAGTCTCTCTGAAAGATGTGAGCAGACATCTGACTGTAGCTGACAACGTGGTTGGGGTAGCAGTAATAAAAGAGAATTTGGAGAAGGTGCTAGACCATCAGGATGGCTGATCAGGAGCACTGCATTTAGCCAGTGCCTGCTGGGATGCACTGGGTAGTGAGCTGTTTCCTCAGCTTGTGCAAGGGCTGTTGTGCAAGTGTAGAAAGTGTCAGGAAGCCTGGGCAAATGGTGAAATAACTTTATTGTTGTCGTTACTTCTACTTGCAAAAAAAATCCAGTTGGAAGAGTGACTATGTCAGAAAAAATTGAGTAAGTTGTAGTCAGGCTTTATGGCTCTATCATATCTGGCTTTACTGATGTAGCTGTTACAGATTTTAATTGTTTCTTCAAATGACATGGAGATAAGGGTATCAAGATTTCTTCTGCTATTTATACCTAGTAAGAGCTTCAGCTGATCATATTTCTCAGTATTGCTGTGCATGAAGCTAGTTCGCGTGTACTTGTATGCAGTGAACAAGAACTTGTCAGCCTCTGTAGGGTATTTTTCAATAATTAATAAACCTGGGGCAGAGAGCTGGTTCAGAGGTGTGTTATTCCCTTAGGTAAAGTACTGGAAAGGTAAGAGGTTGATATCTAGTGTTCTGTACCTTATCCCTGGCTGATCTTACCCATTTGTGTAAGTTCAATTATCCTTGTGGATGACTGGTCTTATTGTTCCGGTGCTTCTTTATTCTAGATTTTCAGTCGCTTTAAACCTAGCAAACTGAGCTTGCTTTCTCTCAAGCTTTGTCCTGTCAGTTTGTCACCCTGCACTAGGTGGCTGTTCATATGTGACAACTGGCACAGCTGAGTTGTTGTCCTCTGGTGCCATGCAGGTGTGAGAACCTGTCAGTGGCTGTGCCACCGCACGCACTTTCTCTGGCACTTCAGTTTTCTTATCGTGTACAGCTTTGCCCTCCTGATGTGTGTGTGCTTCTTGCATCTCACCTGTGTCTGTTGCTGTCTTCAAGCCTCCCTGTAGCTAGGGACCATGAAAAACTTAAATGACACCCTGTATTTTTGCCTGTGCATGCCCCCTTCCTTTTAAATTAATTTGTTGCAAGCCATGTGTGACTCCTCCTTAAACCCATTCTGTGTGCTTACTAGCTGCCCCACTAATTTGTAAAACAGATTTACAGGATGTGTTTGTGAGGGATAGGTCTCTTACCTGTTTTGAGAAGCCGTTTCTGCCACTTCCTTTCTGGAAAACAGGTGTTGATTATACTTGATTAGTCATCTGTTAGAGAAAAATATTTTAGTGCATAGTAATGTCAGAGCATCTCTGTAGTTTGTCGTTGTTGGTTTGCTTGTTTTTTTTTTCAGTAATAAAGTGTTAATTTGAAAAATGGGTTATCAATTAAATTCTTAATCAGCTGAGTGCAAGTGGTGGTTGTGCATGTTATCTTGGGGATCTCTGTGTTGTTGAGCACAGTTAACCCTTCTGTGTGGTGACAAGGAGGCTTGGAGAGGCTACGATGCATGTCAGACTTGAGGTGTTCAAAACAAGCAGCACAAAAGCTTGACTATCTCTGGCTGTATCTAAGGTTTGCCTAGCCAGCTAGGTAAGTTAGTTAGAGATCATAATAAACAAATACTGGTTTTGACAGCTTGCAGTGTGATACTCTATTAGGTAGATGGACCCATCTCAGCCTAGTTCAGAAGTTTACAGTGCAGATCAAACATGACACTTGATCCAGATTTCCAGATCTTTATTCTTTTGTTTTTAATGACAGATCTATTTATGTTGTCTCTATAAATGTTATTTTTGACTATTGTGATTTGACATAAAACCTGGTATATCTGAGATCCTGGTAGGCCAATGGTGTCGGGCTACTTCAAGATGCAAGAGCTACTGTTGGCTCTCCTGCTGACTTGCTGGGAGCTTTGGGCAGGTCATTTAACCTTTGTTTTCCACATCACCATAATGGGAATAAAATACAGTTTAAAAATGCATTCTGAGAAACTTAAATGAGTTAACTTTGAAATTCAAACTGTTTCTCTTCTAGCTAAAAAGTAGTTTAAGCTAATTCTGTCCTTTTTTTTGTTTCTTCCTTTTTATTTTTTTCCAGTTGGAGTGCCTCAAGCTCATTGCCTCTCAGAAATTCACAGACAAGCGCATTGGGTATTTAGGTGCCATGTTGCTGCTGGATGAGAGACAGGATGTCCATCTTCTTATGACCAATTGCATCAAGAAGTAAGGGTACCACCTCTCTCTCCATCAACACATGCTTTGAGGCTTCAGGATCTGAAAGTACACTCCTGGCAGTGGTATCTTCACAGATCTTCAGTACTTTAGTTTTTTTCCCTCATGTTAGAAAACTTGTATCTTCAATTTGTTGTGTGCTGTTGACTGTACAAGACTGCTCTAGAATTGTACTGTATTTCCCCTGGCTTCCATAGAGGGAAGAGAATGTAAAATGGCATTGGTCCTGAAGAGGTGTGCGTGGCAAACAAACACTTCATGTAACTACTATTACAGAATGATAGCTTGTGTTTCTGGAGGTCATGCTAAGATAACTAAAACCAGGAAGATGAAATGACCAGAGTAAGCTACTGAGCCAGTGCTGAAGACCTCCAATTGTTGTAAGGAGCTCTTCCATTTCTGTAAATTAGTTAACTTCCAGCTTGCGGTAGGATAGAGCCAGACAAGCAGCAATGCAGCATCAGTAATGTCCATGCACCTTTTAAATCTGATTGAATCTAGATAAAACTGTTAAGACTTCATGGGCTGGACTGGCCATCATATGTCACAAAGTCTCATACATTGCTGCAGCCTTGTCCTGTGCTCTTTACTTGACTTTTGCTGACAAGCTCCAAACAAGTCGTCTGACTTCAAGGATCAGGGCTGTGTATCCTGCTTTCTTTTTAAGGTTGGCCTAATGGTCCTGATTAATGGTTTTCCTTGGAAGCCAGCCAGCAACCTGGGATGTGCTGGCTGCTGGCATCCTGCTAAAATCAGACAAGAGGGGATGGGAAATAATATTTTTTTTCTTTAACTTTTTTCCTCTCAGGAAGATGCTGTTAAACTGAGACTGTTTTACATTATAGTTTAGTAGATGACAACTGATGTGCTTCCAGTAACACTTTTTCAAGATGGATGGTAGCAGGAGTGGAAGAACTGGGTTCTAGTTGGTTTATATAAATGCCTCCTTGATTATGTGTGGTGTCTGGTTTTAGTATTTTTCACTTGTCGAACATAAGCCTCCCAGATATTAGCAAGTGAGATATTGTTACTCAGTTAGACTGTGGCCTTGAATGCTTGGAAAGAAACTTGACAGAACTGCAGGCCTGAGGATCTGCTATCTTTGGACCTGGTGTCCAGGACAGAAGAGACATTTAGCTGAAGGTTTTTCATCAAAATGTCATACCTGTGAGGCTCTTCCATGAGAACCAGGCTGCTAGCTCAGCACCTCTTGATTATTGATGCTAAAATTAATTTGTGTGGTCAGGGTGTAGTAAGCTTGAACTGGAAATGGGTCAGACTGAAGCTAAGCAAAACTGGTGGACAGCTTCACACCACCACAGTGGGTTGTTTATTGTTTTTCCTTTGGCTTCTGAATCTACTGTATCTTGCTTTCTTCTAGACACTAAGGTATTTGATTTATGGCATTGTCTTTCATTATTTTATAGCAAGCCCTGGATTTTTGTTACAGAAAAGCTCTTGTGAAGCACATACTTGCTGTGTACGCACCTTTGTGTAGCTGCCAGAAAATTGCTAAAGGAAGGAAACAAAAGGAGCATGTTTAGTGGCATGTGCTGTCTACTCCCTCATCTGCATGTTGCCATAGCTGCTTGGTGGTACAACCAGAACACTCCTGCTTTGCTGCACGTCGTGCACATTTGCTTACACACCACCCATTCCCCTGCTCTCCCCTCGTGCAGTCACCACCTCCCTCGGCCTCCCAAACCTGGAACTGTGTTTTTCACTTTCTTCAGCATTTAATCCTGGGGAATGGGGACATGAGTACCAAATAGTCTGATGGAAAACTAGTGTAGAAATTAGTTTTGAAGACTGTTGGGATTGCTGTGTGGAAGCTATGATGTCCTGTGCCTAGGGTGACATTGATAGCTGGCCTCATGGAATAGCATCTACTCTGAGGTGATTTTGCTTCTTTTTGACCACTTTCACAGCTTCCTTAGGCATATGAATAGTTAGGATTGCTAAACAAAATTCTTGTATGGATTACTACGAAGGTGTTGGAGTTGTGGCTTTTGCTTAGGATAGAGGATATTTTGTACAGATGTTTATGTACTGTTTGGTTTGTAAATGCAGAAGCTAAAGCTCACCTGAGCACGTGTGAACTGGGACACCCCACAGAGTCACTGCAGAACTGTACTTCATGTTAAGTTTTTGTCTGCATGCAAGTTCCAAGTATTTTTATCTTTATAATTGAGAATTCTAAGTAGAAGTAGTAGCAAACCCTGTGGTACGTGTGCTTAAAGCTGCTGTTGCTCCTATGTCATGCTCCCAAAGAGCTGAGAGTCTGGAGAGTTCTTCTGGGCCCTGTGTGCAGCCGGTTAGGTGTCTGTAGCTATAGATGCCTTTTCATGTGTGTTCAGATTCTCTGTGTGCATGCTGATTGGCTTTTTTTTTTTTTTGTTCTCCTTTACAGTGACCTTAATCACAGCACACAATATGTGCAGGGGCTGGCACTCTGCACCCTTGGCTGTATGGGCTCCTCAGAAATGTGCAGAGACCTTGCAGGAGAGGTGGAAAAGCTCCTCAAAACTTCCAACTCGTATCTTAGGAAGAAGGTACTTCAGGAAACTCTTGAATACTTTGTAACGGGTTAAAACTCAAGATTGATCAGATGCCTTGCTAATATATGGAATGCTTGGCTCTGTGGCTTGGATCACACCAGCTGAGTATTTTTCCAGTGTGTAGTTGAGAGATGGGAGAATGTACCATCAACTTGCCAGGCCTTTGTGTATCATGAGATTGGTCATAGTTCCTACTTTGCTGGGTGTTCTCAAAACGTGTGTTGTTGTCACTGCAGCCTATTCTGACAGCTGTGTTTCCTGTACAGGCAGCACTGTGTGCCGTTCATGTCATTAGAAAGGTGCCTGAACTCATGGAGATGTTCCTGCCAGCAACCAAAAATTTGCTGAATGAGAAGAACCATGGTAATATCTGAGACTCTACTTAGCAAGTCAGTGGCTTTTCTTATGGGATGGTGCACTTGCTCTCTAAGCCTTTTGTTCAGAAGGAACTTTCTCTAGGCTGAGTTGTGAGATCTTCTGAGGAAGATCCAGTTCAGGTCATACAAGGTTGTCTAGAGTACCCAAATGAAAAGAGAGAATCAGGAAGTATGAGGAACTGAAGACCTGCAATACAATTAATACATGTTGTCCTTCTAGAGTCATTATTCTACAGAACTGTAGAATCATAGAATGGTTTAGGTTGGAAAGGACCTGAAAAGAGCATCTAGTCCAACTATGCAGTCACCATCTGACTGTGTATTCAGTGGGGCAGGTTCTGCAGACACAAGCCAGTCCCTCTCCTCCTTTGGCCTTCATTTGCAGCCTTAAGACATGAGCACTGCTTTCTGCTTTTCCTGGGGCTCAGCTGCAAATGCAGATCTATTTTGGGGTAGATATATTTGATTTGTATGATTCTGTGTGATACAAGAACAATATTTTTTAATGATTTCTTGTTTTTTTCATATGATCTTTGTCACGTGTCTTGAGCCAAGGAAGCTGTTAAATGTAGATACTCTTTCTTTCCCCTGCCCCACTCACCTTTAGGTGTTCTTCACACATCAGTTGTCCTCCTCACAGAGATGTGTGAGAGAAGCCCAGACATGCTTGCACACTTTAGAAAGGTAAGTCTGAACTGATAATATTTCAGAGTTAAAATTCACGGTGGTGAGTTGGGGTTTTTTTACCAGTGCATCCCCTTAGGTTCCCTAAGTGAAAGCAGGGTGCATGTCTTTCAATAAAATCCTTAAAACTATTTGGGTGAAGAATTGAATTATATTGTCTGCTTGTTATAAAAATTTTAAACCATTGAATTTGGGAATTTAATCCCCTTCAATAAGTGGGTAGGTTATGAAACATCAGTCTTATGACCATTCAGTATCATACTGATCCTAAAGTTAGATGTGAAGTGTCTTCTTTTCTCCCTTAGGGTATTTTCTGCTCTTTGAAGCTAATTGCATATGACATTGGAATAATGACTGTATCAAACATGAAGAGGCAAAGATTAAAAATTGAGGTTTATACTAACATGTCTTAACCACAGCCACACAGTTTTTAAACTCAGGTCAAAAATACCAAGGGAAGTTCTAGTTCTGTACATAACTCACCTCAGGTTCATGTCATATTACATAATTTTCTTTTTTCACTGAAGGGTTTGAGTTGAGAGTCAGTGTCTTTCTTCCTCCTCTGATTAGGAATGTTTGCTTCTCCTCACCTGCCCCCCCAGCAGGCTCCCTAATGTTAACTGTAATTTGCTGTACCATATTTTTGCCATATGAATGACTGCCAACAGAAGGGCATCTGAAAATTGCATTGGTTGTGTCATTCTGACTTCTTGGTCAAAGAGGAGAAATTGAACAAAGCTGGTAGTCCAGAACTGGCCGTTGGCTCCTCTGAAAAGTCTTGAAGGTGCTTATTTATTTGCATGCCTAGTTTACTGTTCTTCCTTGGCTTGTCTATATCATTAGGGACTTCACACAGTGCATCCTTTGGTGCATCTTAGAATTTTGGCATACATCTACCCTGGCCCTGGTGGTGTATGTCCCAGCAGGAAAGAAAGTGGGACCAGGGTTGTCCTGAAGCTGCTGCTCGGTTAAGATTATAGTAATGGGAAAAGAGAGAAAAGCTGATTCCATAAAGTTTAGGTTCTGGGCACATTCTTTTCTAGCCATCTCTTGTAGTTTTTATGCTGTGAATGGTGTAACATTGATCTATCCCTAATGCCTGCTTCGTCTGTTTTGTCCCTGTTGTCTGTTTGGAATCCTGCTGTGTGTTAGAATGAAAAGGTAAGAGCTAATCCTTATGGACGGTGCATGCTTGCATTCAATCTGTAGATGTTTGTTGAGAGGTCTCTTAGTGCCACGTTTGTGATTGATGCCACATGCTTAGATCAGTTGTCTTTGTCTAATGCTTCTTGTGTGTCACTAAACCGCTACACCCATCACAGTCTTGAGTCTCAGCTGTGGCCTTCTCTAAACCTCAGCCTGCTTTCCTCAAGCTCTCTCATTTGAGGAGTTCTTAAAAGAATTTCTTGTGCCTGTGCAAACTGTTGCCCTGGGCTTTCTTCTTATCACAAACTGGGCTTTGTGTTTTGCCTGAATCATGGGGCAACTTTGGGTGATTCCCCAAAGAGAAGGAGGAGAATAGACCCTGGAGCTTCTTGCAGGGAAGAAGCAGTTTGACACTGGAGCCCTGTGAAAGATGGGAGGGAAATCTGTGTCCTATATGGAAACTCTTGGAGAGGAAGCAGATCACAAAACTTTTCTTGCTAGAATCTAAGTTGGATGTGTGTCAAATTTGCAGGAATTCTTAATCATACAGCAGTACAATACTTGAAAAGATCAAAACTCTTGGCTATGTCTGGCAATTCCATGGAGATGTATGCTAAAAATGAGTCAGGAGGTCACGTAAACCCCCCACGGGAAGTTTTGGAATTATACAATGTTCGTAGTCCCAGCACATCCCGCTCTTGTGAAGAGAGGAGTTTAATTTGATGTTTCCTCTCAGTTCTCACCTGCCAAGCTCTGATAGATTTAGTACTTAAAGATACAATATCTTGCTGACCTGCCAGCGTAACTGTTTCCAGTTGTGCCCTAGCTAAAAGCTGTAGGTTTTCATAAAACATCAGCTCTAGCTGTGCATGTTGAATTTGTGGAAGAATCTATAAACTGACTTATTTTCAAATACAAGATCTGTTCTTGGACTTACACTTCAAAGCAGGGGGAGGGGAAGGAACAGTGCACTAATAGGACAACTCTCTTCCTCACAGCTTGTTCCCCAGTTAGTTCGTATACTGAAGAACCTTATCATGTCTGGATATTCACCAGAGCATGATGTGTCTGGGATCAGTGACCCCTTTTTGCAGGTAAGAACTGATGCAATAGATAATCGATAGCTTGAATTCTAGCACTGTGTTCTGAGACTCAGGTATGATGAGGTGTTTACTTCAGGGCAGCTGTGTTAATTTGAAGATTTTGGGTTTGTTAAGAGTTGATTGTGCAAATGCTCTTAAATCTACCTTAGTTTAAAGTAAGGCACCTGCAGTTGAAGTGCCTTATGATAAGAGGTGAAGCTGTGACAAAGGGGAGAAGCAGCATCACGTGTTCTTGCAAGGCTGTGCCTGGGGGGAGTGGGATAGTTCTGGCTAGTGGGAAGAAAATGAGCACATAAGCCTGTTCTTGTTGGTAAAAGTCTTACTAAAGATAAGTTTTTTGCTTAGGAGTGGAAATCAGCATCTTGTTTTGCTGCTCTGCCACTGCCCAGAGGCGTTCTGGGCATCTCACGGCCCTTGTAAGAGCCGCCACCCAGCGGGATGTTTCTGCTTTGTTCTGTCAACAGGTCCGAATCCTGCGGCTACTGCGAATTCTAGGGCGAAATGACGACGATTCTAGTGAAGCAATGAATGATATACTTGCACAGGTGAGGTCTGCAGGGTTGATGAGCAGCTTAACCTTTCTTTTTTGGTTTCTTAATAATTTGGATTCAGCAGCTCTGATGAGGATACTGGCAGTTGCTCTCTTGGGTTGGATTTTGCTGCAACAGATACATGTTCATAGCTGTGGTGCTTGTTTGCTGGGGACTGGTTAGTTTTGCTGCCTGTTCTGCAGAACAGTGCAAAGGGATCTATTTGGATGCATTGGAGATGCTTATTTTGTTTTCTTCAGGTTGCCACTAATACAGAAACAAGTAAAAATGTGGGAAATGCTATTCTCTATGAAACTGTGCTGACCATTATGGACATAAAATCTGAGAGTGGATTGAGAGTAAGTTGCCTTTGCTATAGCCTTTTTTTTTCCCTAGGCTTGCATTAGAGTAATTTGTGAGGAGAACATGAAGCTAAGTTGTTTCACCCAAACTTATCTCTGCAGTTGACTCTAGATAAGGCTGTAGCCTCTTCAGAAAGCACTGTTTGTTGTTTTTACAATATAACAAATAAAGAAAACTTCCTGCAGACTCTGTTCCCTTGAGTGCAGGAAAGACCCAGTGCTCTGTGTCTCTTAGCTTTTCCTCTGCTTAGTCAGCTTCTGGAGTTCTGTATGTTATGCTTTTGGCCAAGAACCACAATGACAGCATTGACACATTATCTTTAAAATAATCTTGAAACAATGAAAATGACCAGCAGACTTTTTTGATCACTGACCTTCCTTTAACTCTTTCTGCAGGTGTTAGCCATTAACATCCTAGGCCGTTTCTTACTAAACAACGACAAAAATATTAGGTAAGTTGTATGAAGTGTGTTTTGGCAACATGCAGATTAGAATGTGTGAGAAGCAATTACACAAAGATGATGCTGAAGTAGAGCTTTCCAGGAGGCCATACTGGGAAGTGCTGTTGTTGGGGTTAGTATGAATGTCTGGCTTTCTTTTTTCTCAGGGCATTCTTTTCTCTGTGAAAATCTTAACTGTGGCCCTGCCCTTCTTAGTTGGCGAGTCTGGGTGTGTAGTGTAATTCTTAGTGTGTGATTTCTTAATCTAGTCAAGTGTGTTTAACCTGTGAATCTCGTCTCTTGTCCCACTGGTCTGTGGTGACATTCAGATTGGGGTTGGCTCTGGAGATCTGACGGGTTAGGCTAAGACTGTGTTTTTCATGATTGATTGTTGTTGGCAAGAAGGAAGCTAGATTGTGCTTTGGTCGCTATGAAACTGTACCTGGAATTTCTTCAGCTGCTAGAATTAAGTCTCATTTCTAGGCATTATGATTGCAAATCATAGTATTGGTAGAAGACACTAGTCTGGGCAATTGTAACTCATGCTGGTTTGAGTGTGTGATCTGCAGAGGTCTCATCTTTAATTGCCTTGTCTTTTCAAAATCTTCCTGAAGACTGGGCAACTGACATGAGCCCCACACTTGGAACAGGCTTGTCCAGGCAGCAGGATGTTGTTGGGTGTGTTACAGATTATGGTGACTTGCTTTTGAAGATAGGCCAGCAGTCCCCTGGGGGATTTCCATTTGTTGCTGAGTACAAGAGAAACCTGCTCTGTTGCAAAATAAAGCTAAGTTTTGGGGCTGTGTGTGGAAATGAAGTGCCTGCTGTCAGCTTTTGATTGCTGTGTGTCCTTGTCCCAGATACGTAGCTCTGACATCCCTGTTGAAAACTGTGCAGACAGACCACAACGCAGTGCAGCGGCACAGGAGCACGATTGTGGACTGCCTGAAGGATCTGGATGTCTCCATTAAAAGGTAATTGACAAATCAGTGAAGGAGGCTCTCAAGATCAGTGGAGGGTGAGCAGGATGTAGGGGAACATGACAGTAATCTTGGGGAACTTTAAGTCAGACTAGTATTAATACATAGTATGGTTCGTACTTCTAAGGAAGGTAATGAAGATGAGCAGCCACCTTCTTTGGGAAGTTGCTTTTACAGCTTAAGCATCTTGGATTGGAAAAAAAAAGTATTGTTTGCCTGAATTTTTCCAAAATTGAGTCAATGGAGATCAGGTTGTGGGCTCCCAAGTTGGAAAGCCTCCATGAAGTATGATCCTAATCAGAGCCAATCTGACATGCTTTTGCTATTTTTGCTATTGCTTTTCTTTTCCAGGTGAACAGGCAGTGCCATATTATCTTGTAGCAGTGTTGAGCCATTCAAATACTGTACTCCAGATTAGTTTTGATTAGGCAGTGGTAGAATTCAGACTAGATTGGTCAAATAATTTGCCTACAAAACACATCTGTTTATGCATCTTGGTGTTTGTCATTTAAATTACATGTCACTACTTCTCTGGGCAATGGGAGAGCTTGCAGCCTTACTTCTCAATACAGGAAGGCTTTTTCTGATATTCAGTCTAAACTTCTTCCTCTGTTTCTTCTCATTAATTCAGTTATGTTCCTTTTACTCATGATGACAGCTTTCTCCCACTTCTCTCAGACACTCTTAGATACTCTTGAATTGATAGATATCACTTTTGCCCAACCTGTATGGAATGCTCTTCTAAACCAAGTCTCTCAGCCTGTTGATGGTTTGTGCTTTTTTTTAGAACTCCCTTCCTCATCATTATTCTTTCAGTAACTGGTGATCTGAGCTCAGTGCAGCATATGAATGTGTCAGAGATGTCCCTGTTGCTTATGTGGAACCTGTCTGCTGCAGGCCAGAATTTAATTGAACTCTTGTCACATCATGAGTATGCTTTCAAAATTTTTTTCCCCATGTTTTCAAATGGATTAGATACGTCATCGGTACTCTTTCTGATAGGCATTCTTCAAACTTCTGCCTGTTGTTGAATCAGAACTAGATTTTGTTAACAGCACTGCTCAGTCTAATATGTACAGAATAGGAAAGAAATTGGATCTGTCTCACTTTTGAAACTGAGTTATAACTGTTATGTAGTGGGTATCATGTAATCCATTTTTACAGTTGCAGTCTGTCCCACAACACATTTGTACCTGGCTGTTGCTGTGGGTTGCCAGAGCCAGCACGATGCTGGTTGTGGAAAAGCAAAGCCCAATCTAGGTTTTTGGATAAAAGGCAAGAAAAGTGCTTTGTTGGGTCCTGCTAGGAAAACATAGATGTGCTACAAAGGACAAAGCTTCATGTCTAAGTGCTGTTGGAGGATGAAGCCTCTGAGTGATCCATCAGCAGAGCAGGACTGCCATGCTGACACTCATGCTGCTGACAATGCACTGTCTTCACTGGAGCCATGTAGTGCCTTGACTCAGAGACCCTGGGGAGTGGGTGTCCAGGGCTGGGACTTGAGGGAAAGACATGAGACCTGGTTTTGGTTATCTACAGCATGGCCTGTTCTTACCACCTTTTAACCATTGCATCCTGACCCATGTAGTGTAATTCCAAATGGCTTTGCCATTCAAGTGTTTTTGTCTGTCTGCTTAATATGATCAAACTCCATGATTAGGAACTTCGTGACAGAAAGGAACCATGTGATATGACTGAAGGTAAGCAACATCTTCTGAGATAAGTGTCTGGTGTTAAGGTTGCAGAGTACCTCTGTGCACCTGCAGTATTCAGATATCAGATGTGGCCGAAAAGTTCAATATATGCATGAAAGCCCATAACCCGATAGAGTTAGGTGTAAGGAGTTAGGAAGTAATCAGAGAGTTTAAAACAGTTCTTATAATGGTGTGGGTCTTCAGCCAACCACAGATCTTGATGATAAAAGGTAACAACTTAGTTATGTATTTCCACCCTAATTCTGAACACCTCTGTGTTTTCTGTGTCCCTGGGTATGGGGTAAAAAGCAGAATCATATATTTTCAGTTCACATCTCTGTAGAAATCCTTACTGCAATAGTAACTAGGGAAATGTTGAGAAGCAGTGCTGTCTAGATGTTTCAGGTTCTGGAGAACTGAGGTTTGGGTTTTGGATTACACTAAATGCTTAGTTTTAAAAAACAGGGATGTTCAGTTATGCTGGTTTCATGCATTATTTTAGTGCATTTTAACATAACTAAATACCAACATTGCACAGAAATCAATCACGTTTGAAGTCAGTCTTCATTAAAAGACTTCAAAAGAATGGGAGAGCTTTGCTAGAATCAACTAACAGGAGCTTTGAGTAGAAGAGCTAAGGACTGGCCTCTGACTTGTTGATGTACAGAACAAGGAATAGCAAAGAGCCACCACTCTGCCTAGTTCTGGTGTCAGCTTGGAGGTGGGCAGGAGTGAGCTCTGAAGGTTCTAGAGACTTTACGTAGTTTGACAGGACACAAGCTTCTAAGTTAGTATTTGAAATCTCTACTGTGTGTGAATCACTAATACATAGAGTTTGAAACAGGTGTCTTTTGGCTCTCTGAAGCTGGAGAAAGTGTTTTGTAGTATGGATTACTTACTGCAGTGGTGTGTCAGAAATAACCAGCATGTGTTTACAAATACTTGGACAGTCAGACCTTAATGCTGAGGGACTCTGGTTGCTGAAAGTTATTTCAAAGTCTCTAGGGCATCTTGGATGAGTGTTTCTAGAACAGCCCACAACCCCACTGCCCCCTTAGTTTTTATGGGGATGGATATTTATTGTCAGCCCATGAACAGGAAAGTACTGGTACAAGTAATGTGAAAGGCTGTTCTCACAGGATTAATAAATACTGCTCTCTTCTTAATTAAAAGGTAAGTGCATTTCAGTATCTGTTCTTGGCTTTGTGTTTTGTTGTTTTTTTTCTTTACTAGGTGAAGATACTTACTGGTTTTCTGTCTCTTGCCCTAGGCGTGCAATGGAACTGAGTTTTGCTCTTGTTAATGGGAACAATGTCCGTGGGATGATGAAGGAGTTGCTGTATTTCCTAGATTCCTGTGAACCAGAGTTCAAGGCAGACTGTGCATCTGGAATATTTCTTGCAGCTGAAAAGTAAGGATTCAGTTTACTTGGTGCTAATTATTTTTTGTAGATCCTTGGAGTTTTATGAGCATTTTGTGTCTCGTTCCTCCTAACTCATCAGGAGGGAATAACTTGATCATCTCTTCTCGATTTTCTGACCTGTTTGTGCTTTGTCAGTTTTAACCCACACTGAGGAATAGGACACGGTAGTGCCATGTGGATAGTCTTCATAGCACTACATCAGTCCAGTGTGCTGATTTCTGCTGCACTTTGGCACAGGCATTGTGCTGACACCCTGGCCCCTCTCCACACATACAGATCCTCTGCTCAGTTGTGGAGGTGAGATGTCTCATTCTTGCTGGGCTGTTGTACTCAGCAGCCTGACCTAGAAGTGCTGTCTGGCAGGGTCTGGCTGTGCTGCACACACACATGGGTGTTCATCCAGCTTCCAGTGGTGCAGTAATGCAAAAGCCAGTCAAATCAGCCAAGTGCCTGCTGTTCTGTTCTGTGGGGATGCTTCCTGTGTGTGTTGTTGGTGTGTTCCCCAGGGAACAGTGGGCCAGGAAGTGATGAGTGGGGAGTCTCAGGTGGTGGTGGGTCTCTTGGTGGTGCTGAAGCCTGGCAGTTGCTGCCCTAACTTGTTTTCTTCCTTTTCTCAGATATGCTCCTTCCAAACGCTGGCACATAGACACCATCATGAGAGTCCTAACCACGGTAAGTGAGGTTACTTGTCTTGTGTCTGACTACATCAACATTTTTTAAATTCTGTAAGAAGTTATTCCTCATCCGGGTGGAAATGGCCATAAAGGCTGGCAGATAACAGCTGCTACAATACACAGAGGAAGAGCCTCTGCATGGTAGTGATCCAAGGCAGCCAATCAGAAATACGTAAATTCGGGAGTTGTGACTGAGTGTTTCTTTAGAAGAAATACATGATTTCAGAAACACACAGGAATACAGTGTTTTTCTACTGAACTAATCACATTAACTTCTAAGCTAGGACAGCTGTTATGCTGCCTGTGATTCCAAGATAGAGTGCTTTCAGGGGAGAGTGAACACAGCCTTAAGAGACTTGCAAAGAGAAAGGGGGTGGAACAATTTATTGGAATTGTTCCAAGGTGAGTTTATCAAAGCTTTTAAAATTAAATTTTATCAACAGCTTTCTAGTTCCTCTCCTTTGAGTTTAATTATTACTCTTTACCTACATTAATTTCTTTTTAAGTGTCCCAGCTGAGGTGGAACTGAAGTAGTGATCTGGCAAACAAAAGGGAAGAGATCTAGATAACTTGGGTAGGCAGTGTGTTACCTGAGGCAAAGAAGAGGGAAGAGATTTATTTTATCAATGTGAGTGTTCAGATTTGAGAAGTTCATTGAGCAGCAAGTCTGGCTTGTGTGCTGTTTTGTCACCCTGAAACATTAAAATAGATTGCTCTGAGCTGGAAATTGATTTCCATTAGAAGGTTGGCGGTGAGAATTGCTCTCAGATTGCTTCCTTTGACAAACTAACTTCCTTCTCTTGGTTATAAAGCTATTTTCATGAGGCTACCTGCTGCAGACTTACAGATAAGAATCCTTTAGAGATAAGCCAGAGCTACCACAATTAGGGCATCAACCACCTTTGTCCAGGTGGATTCTCACTTTGTTGATCTAATTGAACTCACTTAATTTCCTCCTTGTGTGTCTGCTCTCAGTACCAGAGGAGTGCCCAGACAGAACAGGTTTTCAGCAGTATGCATCTTCCTTCAGTGCCAAAGCTGGCTGATTGTGTATTGCCCTACATACTTTCCTGGCCTTAAAGTGGGCTTTTCCCTCTGAGCTCTGTGTACCTCTAACCACAGAGTGACATGCTGGCAAGTTCCTGTGCTAGTCTGGAATAGTCTGGTTTTGAGTCAGCAGTGGAATAAGCTGCAGTTTGCCCCCAGGGTCTTTGACTTAAAGCTTTCCATTTAAACAGAGCAGTTTTCTGTGTTGCTTTTTGTTCCTTCTGTAACACAGGCTGTTTAAGTTCACATTCTACCCTCTTGACAATTTCAGGACATCTGTAGTCTGGATTTCACTGGGTATAGTTGAGTTAATTGGGGAAAATGTCTTGTCCTTTACTTTTACCCACAACCATAAATGCATGTGGATGAGGAAGGTGATTTTTTTTTTTTATTTCCATGCACATCAGGTGGCTCTGTGAGGATATCAGAGATGTTGGGTGTTACTGAGAAGTTGGACAGTGAAACCTAACAACTTGTATTTGTCTCCTGAATGCACAATTGCTTTTGCAGGCAGGAAGTTATGTTCGTGATGATGCTGTTCCGAACCTGATTCAGCTGATAACCAACAGTGTGGAGATGCATGCCTACACTGTGCAGAGGCTCTACAAAGCCATCCTTGGGGATTACTCCCAGGTAAGATGGAGTGTGACCAGCTTCAGTTTCCTTGTGGTACTGCAATTAAGCTTGTTTACTATACATCTCAAGGAAAGTCGAGATCACACTGTCTGGCTTCAAGGGACAGGTTGCAGAGGAGGCATGTCTCCTAGAAGGTCATTCTTTTATGGAATTATTAATTGAACTGAATATTCCTGTTTCTTCTACTGTGGGGAACTTCCTTGGCTGGAAGGAGGGCTAAACTTGCTCTGGGAAATTGTGATGGTTTATTTTGTTGTACAGGCATCCACTTGTCTCTGAGGTGTCTGAATTTTTTTCTTCTAATAGCAACCCCTGGTACAAGTGGCCTCTTGGTGCATAGGAGAGTATGGAGATCTTCTGGTGTCTGGGCAGTGTGAGGAGGAGGAGCCAATACAGGTATAGCTTGGGAAAGAACAAAGCTGTGTAGCTGGCTGAGGCTGGATCTGTCTGGTGCTAGCTATGAGGGGGGATGCCTGCAGCCATTGCCAAGCACTGGTGTCCATGATGGGGACGGACCCTGGGCAGGAATCTCCTTCCTGTGTGACAGGCATGATCTGTGTGAGCCATGCCTGAGGAGCACAGCTCAGGGAGGTGCCAGGGCAGTGTCTCTGCCTGGGTCTGAGTGTGTGCTGTGGTGATAAACCTGCTCTTCAGTGTGTGGAACAGGAGCTGCATTTTCAGCTAGAGTCATAAGGTCTGCACCTAGATGCATGTGTCTCTACGCTCTGGATGTGTGCTGCAGGCTGCCAGAGGTGTGGAGGAGGTATGACATGGCCAAGCAGCAAGAGGCAGGTTTCTGCAGTGTGCCCCGAGAGGCTTGCTCTGTCTCAGCTCTGCAGAGCTGCTGTCTCAGCTCAACCTTTCTGTGCCTTTTCAGGTAACAGAGGACGAAGTTCTTGATATTTTGGAAAGTGTCCTGATATCTAATATGTCTGCATCTGTTACACGAGGCTATGCTCTCACTGCCATCATGAAGCTTTCTACAAGGTTTACCTGCACTGTCAAGTGAGTTCTTATGGATTTACAAGAGTCTTCTTGTTATTTGTTGGCTTTTACAGTCCTCTGCTTGCAGGGTCAAAGACTTCCAGTGATTGGTACTGTTTTTTCTGTGGGTGTCCTTCACTGTCTAGGAACTTAGTCCGTGGTGCTGTTGCTAGAAAACTCCTTTATGGGGAAAATAATTCCTTAGTTTCAGTGGACTATTCTTTCCAGTTTCTTTTCTGGATGATGGAGGTTAAAATAGCCTGTTTTCTGCTGATGGCTTCTTGGTGAGGGTGGTTGGCCTTTCTGATGGATACACCCCTGTGGTGGTATGTTAATCAACCGGTGATGCTGTTGGGACAATTAAAAAATGGATGTTGCATAGATAGTGCAGGAAAACAGCAGTTACTGCTGTTGTAAATTAGTCACACAAGACACCTTTGAGCAGAGGCCAGATAGTGTCTTCTGGATGACACATGCTAATCCCTTGCTTATTGCTTTTAATTCCATGGTGTGTTTCTTCTGCTCCCCTGCCCTGCGCAGCCGCATCAAGAAGGTAGTTTCCATTTATGGCAGCAGCATTGATGTGGAGCTCCAGCAGAGAGCAGTGGAATATAATGCACTTTTCAAGAAATATGATCATATGAGGTAAGTGCTGATGAGATCTGGTGTTAGAAAAGGATCGTTGTTGTCTGCTCTTTCCTGTGTACCACACTTGGCACTTCAAGAGCTTTGTCTGGTGATTCTGGTGGGATCACAGAGGAGCTAGGATCCCTCCATCATCTAAAGGGTTCATGAGTGTTTTAAGAACGTATCCTGGGATGGTGTTCTGTGCTCAGACTTTTTCTACTAAAATATTTACCCTTCCTTGAGCTTGGACTTTACTAATTTTTACTTCTAGGTGTTGAATCTTAAATTTTGCCATCCTAGCATTACCCCATTCATTAGGTTCAAACTGATTTTATAATGTCTGTGGAATAAATGTGCAGAGGTCCACTGAGCTGTCCTCATAAGCTGTGCTCTGAACTTGAGGTAATTCTTCCAACTGTCAATACTTTTAAGTTTTTCAGAACATCTCTTAATTTACTGTATCTTCTTGTAGAATCTGTTTTCAATCTCAAATTCTGCAGGCGAAGGTGGACTGTTTCACTGCACCACTCAGCATCCATGTTCTACAGTTCATGGGCACGTTCACCTCCTATACCCACTCACTGAGAGATCCCCATTTGTCATTGCCTTACTCACGTGGTTGTTTCTTTCTGAGAAAGCTAAAACCCTCCTTTGTTTTGATGACTGAAGCTGTGATTTCTTGCAGAACAGCATTAACATACTGTGTACAGTACTTAATTGTTGATACGTAGAAACACCCCCAATTCTGTTCATTTAGGATGATAAGATTGGAGGAGATTTTCTGGGGATGAACTTCATCCACCCTTTATAACTTCCCATAAGATTTCATTGGATGGAGGAGTATTCATTTTAGGGTCTACGTGAGAGGACAGAGAGAAATGGGTGCCACTGGACTAATTGTTGCCTGTGTTTGTAGGGGCCTCCAAACCTTGTTTCAAAGGCAGTTCACAATCACTTTTTCCATAGATGCCATCCTGCTCACCAGGTATAGGACACAGCATCCTGATTATTTCCTTTTTTCTGTCCTCCTGTGGGACCTAGGCAGCAACTCAAATTGTTCTTGGAAAGGTCATGTTAATGAGCAAGGGCATATGAGCTGCCTCAGGCTTCACATGAAGCCTTACTAATGAGCTGAGAAAAATCTAGCATGGGAGGCTTTTGATCTCAGTTGACCATTGCAGACAACAGTGTCTGGTGGTCAGATGGCAGTGTGTGCTGCTCACAGTTCTGGGAAGCTTTACTATGCAGAAAAATGTATGTGAATTTCATTCAGTTTTATGAGTGTGTTTGTATTTTTACCCCCAGTACATTAGAGTGTAAATGTCGATGTTTAATAGATTCTGCTCATTAAGACTTCATTCATGGTCAAAAATACAGCCCATTGTTGGGTTCGTTGGCACTGGAACACTATTTTCAGCCCAAAAGATATAAAGACAGTATGCTTACCTGTGCTACATGCAGCACTTTCTGGCTTGATCTGCAAGGGTAATGACACTTCTTGTATTACAGTCTAATTCTTGCTGTACAGGTTTTCCTAGTTTTTGTTTTCATATCAGGATTCTGGATCCTGTGCCTCTTCTTCAGTATCTGTATCATTTCAGGGGCTGAAATTCATCTTTTTGCAGACGAATTTGTCTGAATGAGAGCAGGGTGATTTGCTTTTCCAACTTTGTCACATGTTGTAAGTTGTTAATCCTCCTGCAAAGAGAAGTGAGGTGAGCTGCCCGACTCAGCTGCATGTAGAACAGAGCAGTCAAGTGTCCTGTGTCTGCAGTTCATCCACCATTCCTCAATTATTTAATCTTTTGTCTTGGGTTATCCTAGCCCCACAGTGGAAACTGTGTCAGGTACTAGCGGAGCACAGGAGGCAGGAGGGCTTCCTTGGCTTTCAGCTGTCAGCTGATGTCTTTACACTGGCACAGAACACTGGGACCTGCTTCTAGCCACCTCAAGCTGTCATCTGGTCTTACAGTTTCCCTGCATTGGAGACAAAAGGAAAAGACAGGTTGCCCTGTGTATATCACCTGCTGAATGGCTTAGTGTTTGGATTGGGATCCAGGAAGATGGCACAGTGTAACTATGTCAGCTTTTCTTAGGCCAGCCCTGCTTGAGAGGATGCCAGTAATGGAGAAAATCACCACAAATGGCCCTACTGACATTGTACAGACCAACGGAGAGACAGAGCCAGCAGTACTGGAAACCAAACCTCCACCCTCTGGATTGCAGCCTGCCAGCCAGGTAAGGGAAACTGATTGTGGATAGGTGTCCACTGCCTGTCAGACCACACTGTTAGCCACTGCCTTAAACTGAGACTTTCTCACTTCCCTTCTTTGCTGGTTCTGGCCTGGTGGTGGTTGCAACACCCCTCTGATCTGGTGGCTCATGTCAAGAAGAGGTGTGGGCAGTGCAAGAGCAGGGTGCGGTAAAGCCAGATACCCCTCAGCCTGTCCTAGTGTGCACAAACTCCAACCCTCTCTGTCTCTGTGGTCCCAAGAGCATGGAAACTAGATCTCTTGTGGGGTGTGGGACCATAGCCAGACTAAGAGCCTTTCTAACTGACCAGCAGCTCTGTTGGTCTTCAATCAGAGAGCAGATAGAATAGGAAGTTGAATATATAACTATTACATCCACTCTCATTAGGCAAATGACTTGTTGGACTTGTTGGGGGGAAGTGATATAACACCTGTAATCCCCACTGCACCTACAAGCAAGCCAGCCACTGCTGGTGGGGAGCTCCTCGACCTCCTTGGAGACCTCAATTTAACAGGTGAGCAGGCTCTATGTCTTAGAAGTGTTCATTCTCAGGCCTGAGTGGGATGTGGGCTGGCTAGTTCTTCACTTTCTGTCAAATCCTAGTCATCACACTTATTCTTACCAAGATCCATATTGGCATACAGGTGGGAGGCAGGAAATGAAGTCACAGGCTGACTCTGCATTGTTACCTAGTGAGACGTGAGCATTTTCATGCTCCAGCCTGGGAATTGTGTGAACTTTTCCAGAGAGAACTGGGAGATCTGGGGAATTCATCCCATTTGAATGCCTGCTAGCTCAAGAGGAGCCAGTCCTCTTTAGTGAAAGCAAAGGAGGGGAGAATGACTACACAGATGATTTGTAGAGCTTCATGTAAAGAAATATGATATGTAGCAGTTGATATTTGGAGAAGGAATGGTTAGTCTGAATCCCATGACAGCTAAGCAGTAACCTTTCACCATCTCTTGCAGGTTCTCCAGTGTCTGCCCCTGCGCCGCAGATAGCACAGCCTCCGTTCCTGCTTGATGGGCTTCCCTCACAGCCTCTCTTCAATGACATTGCTGCAGGTTAAGGGCGTTGCAAATCCTTAGTCTGAGGTGCTGCAGCACTCAATTAAAATAGGAAACAGGAGTATCTAAAAAAAAAGAGGGGGGGGATGTGGGAATGAAGTGTGGCACAGACCCTGGAGCAGGAGCAGGGAGGTGCTTAAATCTTCAGAAGAGCTCCTGTTTGGAGAAAAGTAAATGCATTCTGTGATGCTGAGAATGATCTCCAGGTTCTGTAGATATTCTGTTTTTTTGTTTTCTGCAGGAATCCCCTCAATAACTGCATACAACAAGAATGGGCTGAAGATTGACTTCACCTTTGAGAGGTCAAACACCAACCCCAGCGTCACTGTAATCACGATACAGGCCTCCAACAGCACAGAGCTGGACATGACAGATTTTGTTTTCCAAGCTGCAGTACCAAAGGTAGAGGCACTCGGGGCAGCTGCAGGGATAGGCTGAGGGCCACCTCCTGATGGGTGCTTTCACATAGAACCTGCATCATGGTAAACAAAGCTAAGAACTGTTAATAGGTTCTCTTAGTGCTCAGTTTGGTCATCTCTTTCTAGTCTGAAAGTAAATGCTATAAATGCAATAGAACATCAATTCTAAACAAAATCTTGTTTTAAAATCACTACTTTCTAGGAAGGTTGTTATAAACCACATGCAGAAAAACAGTGGATAAAAAAAAGTGAAGACACCTAATCTTTCTCTTTATTCTTCATTTCTAAGAGCAATACCATGCTCTTTGCAGCTCTGAATACATTAAAAAATATTTTGGAAGCTATTAGCTGCTTATAAAAGTTTAAATGAGTGCCTGCATGGTGATTAGTCACGGTCCTCCTTCAAGCAGTGAATTGTCTCCCCTTGTGCTTAGCTGCAGCACAGAATATGTGAGATGGATATTGCCTGGAGCAGACCATGTGAGCAGGGTGTGATTGGAATGTTCTTCAGGTTTCAGAAAATACATTCACTTTTGGGGAGTTTCACTTCTAGGAGTTAGTAATGCTAATTTCATGTGGATAGGTTTCATACCTGCTGTAGGAAGAAATGGGCCTCCTGAAGTCATGGCTGTGCTGAACAGTCCTGATACTTGCTCTGTGTGTGGTCCTTGAAACAATGCACTCTGTTGTAAGCCCTCATCACTAGTGTTTGTATCCTGCCTGGATCTTGCTTGGGTAGAAAGCGGGTGAGACAGTGAATATTTTGTACTTTACAAATAGGTAATTAAAGAACTGATTATTTAATTTTATTGTGGCTGTACATATACTGCCAGGCCCCAGAACTGAACTCTAGTTTTTCTTTGTCAGTGCAAGCAATTTTATCTTATTAGTTGATTAAGCAGGAAATTGTTATCTCTTTGCCCTTTCTTTAGACATTCCAGCTGCAGCTCCTGTCTCCCAGCAGCAGTGTCATCCCTGCATTTAACTCGGGAACCATCACACAGGTCATTAAAGTCCTGAATCCACAAAAGGTGAGTGATTTCAAGAACAGTTATTAAAGATACTGATTTGGAATTAGGCATGTAGTGGTGGTTGGTTAGGGATGCATCTCTAAGGAGACAGGGAGTGATGGTAGCTAGTGCTGTGTGTTTAATGGCAATCATTTTTGTAACTTCTTTCTAACCCTAACCAAAAAGACAGGAGGTAGTGGGCACAGGTTTGCAATTCTGTTTGGCTGTACTGCTAAAACAGTTTCACAGCTTTGCTATCTTTGTGAATTTATTAATGTCTTGCATCAGAATGGTTGTTAAACAAGTTTTGAAAAGGCCTTTCTAGAGGAGCTCAAGCTGGTGTTTGTATGTGTTGTAAAAGTGATAGCTGAAAGGCAAGCACCTTAGCATACAAATATATTTAATATTGGTTCTTGCTGTCTGCAAGTGTTACTTCAAGTGTTTGTTATGCGAAAAACATTGACCCATAGTTCTAACAAAACTATATTTTCTCAGGGGTTATATTTTGTTTTTAGTGTAATCAGCATAGATTTAAACAATGATGGAAAGAATCTTTAGATGTGCCTTCAGAGGCTTCAAGACTGGAATACAACAGACTTGAGGGGAGGGAGTAGTGTTGCCCATTTGTCCTCTTTAAGAGGCCTTGAAAGTGTTTAGATGGCATCAGAAATAAAATTAAAATTTCTTATTTCTTCCTTTGTGGGGCAGCCTTAAGATCTTAAATACCTTTAAGAACTTAGACTATTTTAAATTTTTCATAGGTTAACACTTACGTGCTGCTCTAAATGTTAAGTGTTACTGCTAGACTGCTGTGCCAATTAGAAAAATTCTCAAATCTCAGCTTAAGATTTATTTGGCTGCAGTGTCTTCTAGCCTGTAGGTTTTGTGGTTTCCATGCATCTCCTCAGGTCTGTGTAGTGTGCTCCCTAATTATTTTCTTTGTCTTGTATGCATCTGAGATGAATTTCTGAGATTTCAAAGATCACTTTGAAAGTTATGTTCTAAACTTGGGAAGGTTTAGGAGTTTTCCTCTTAGGTGCCAGAAGTCACAATATATGCACCTCAGATGGACCCGAAAAGGTGAATTACACTTAGATAGTGGGATGCTCTCTTGTTGGAACCAGAACTCCTATGGACACTTAAGAATACAGAGGTGCAAAATACTATTTTGCTATCCTCTTCTCTTGCCCAGTGTTCTCTAACTCTTTCACTTCAGGTGTTTGTGTATCTCTTACTGTCCTTTAGATTGCTACTTCCTGAAAGCACAGCTGTGCGAGAGCCCTGTCCATGAGATAGTGTAGTAACTTGGAATACTCTGAGGGAGGCAATCTTGGAACAGCCTTGCTATATAGGAGGTAGCTGTTTGTCTTGACGGTGTTGTAAATAAGTCTGTTCACCTAGACATGGGCTGTCATTGTGCTGAATTGAAACTGAGGGCCTCTTTTCCAAAACAACACCAAATATAACAAAAATTTACACTGGTTATGTGGATTGATTAGTGATGAAGCACAGCTGCTTCACCCTGAGGCTGGTTGGAGTCATTGCTCTCCTTTCCTCCCTCTGCTCTGCCCTTTACATATTTCCCTATAGGAATGGGTAAAAGAGCCAGAAATGGCCAACTTTTTTTCTTTTCCTTTTAGGGTTTCTGGGAAACAAGTTTTGGTTTCTTGTTTTTGTGGGGTTTGTTTTTTGTGTTGTTTTTTTTTTTTTTTTAACAGTGAGGAGAACGGGAACGTGACTGGAGTAGGCTGGGCTGTAGATGCTATTAAGGGCCACCTATTATCTGGACAACAGCCAAATTACAGTGTGCTACAGTTTCTGAGCTATTCCATAACTTAGAGCAGGAGGCATGTTCTTCACCGACAGTTTGCAGTTTCTTAGACTCTTTCCTTCACAGTGCTCCTGAGCTATGCAGTGCTTGAAGTTTCCAGGCCACTGCTTTGAGGGAACAGGTGGTGTGGGAAATCACACCTCCCTGCAAGCCTGAGAGCAGAGCAACACAATCTGATTCCTCCTTCTTCCATTGTTAACTGGGTTTTTAAGGCAGTTACTTTTGTATTTAAGAACTTCAGTGCATGTGAGAGCAGGGCCAGTGCAGACATAGCTGTGGGCAGAAGCTGGGCAGAAGCTGTGCTGTAGCTTTTCTGTGAGCTTGTACCTGACCAGAGAACCAGTGACCAACCAACATCTCACCAGGTTAAGCATTTGTTTGCAGTGTAATATCTTACCCTGCACATCCTTCCAGCAGCTCTTGTGGTGAGGAAAGGTCTGTGATCTGTATTCATGGGGTGAGGGAGGGGAGCTGGATGTGGGGGCATTTGCTGACCTGTAATGAAGACCTGAATTTGTTTTGTGGAGTTTTTTTTGTTTTTTTCCCTTTTTCTCTTGTAGCAACAACTACGTATGCGGATCAAGTTGACATATAATCACAAGGGCTCAGCAATGCAGGATCTAGCAGAAGTCAACAACTTCCCCCCTCAGTCTTGGCAGTGAGGCTCTGGCACCATTCTTATACTCACCCCACCCAATCAAAAACTCTGGGAAGAAGGTTGTGATCCTTGGCAATCCCCCAAACTGCACCATGGGCATGGGGAACAGATGAAACCTGCTGATGAGGAGGAATTTTCCTGAAGTGATTGCTGACTTTGAAGCATATCTGTTAAGACTAATCTCTTCTCCTCCGCTGATGAGGCTGGCGGCTTGTGGAAGCTACTGTGCACTCCCTCACACATGCATTCACAGCCAGAAGCAACATTCCCATCTCCCCTCTCCTTCCCTGCCCCCTGCAAAGAAACACCGCCTGGTTGGAAGAGAAGTCTGGAATTTCTAGCAGGGAAACTTTCTTCTCTCTGCAGCAAGTGAACAGCTGACCCTTCTTTCTGCTGTCTTTTTCCCTTGGGGTGGGCAGGGCGTGTTGTCATTCATCAAGCTGGATTCCTTCAGGCACTTTCATCTGGGGCTCAGACTGGGGACTTGGGGAATGTCAGGCTGCCCTGCCTCTGTTGTCTTGTGTCCCCTGTGTCTGGAGGGGCTGGAGGCTTCTTATGGCCTACTCAGTGCATTGTTGTATACACCCACCTCTTTGTTATGTGATACATACCAAGAGCAGGTTAGGCCTTGGGAGCTGACCTACAAACCTGAGACAGAGCAGGAAAATAGGTGCTGGTGAGAGCTGGTAAAATTGCTTTGGTGCTGTACTTGGAAATGAGGACCTTACACTTGAATTTTCTTTCTTTCCATCAGTAGCTACAGCCATGCAGATTCACAGTCTTCTGTTGCTTCCCCAGAAAGTGTGGTGGTGATGTAAGAAATGCAGAGATCCAAGGAGCAGCTAGTTTTCTACCACAGACGGTTCCAAAGCCTTTTAACCCATTAGTTGTGGTTTATGGGTAGAAAAAGACAGCTTCTTAGGTCAGTCTTTGAGCAAGGTCTCTGTTCCTGCTGGGGGACTCATAAGAGACTATGCTGCAAAGTTGTTCTTCCTGGTTATTCCAGACCATCTCCCCAGTTTGATTTCCAGAGCCTGTTGTAGACCCCCCTGGATCCCATTTGACTTACTTCTGAGTGGGATATTTGTGTTGTATCTGTAATATTGGCACTGAAATAAAGACCATGCGGTTTAAAGAGACCGTTTCCCATTTTGTTACTTAACTGATCCTTGTAGTTTGCTCCTTGCTCCCCTTTCAGAAAGATATGCTAGTTCAGATTTAGACTGAAAGTAACAAAACTGTTCTTTGAATAGAAGCCAGTCGTTTGGGTGTTTGGATCCAAAGCTGTGAGGTCCAGTGCTCTTGTAAGCTTACAGAAAGCAGTGTTCAGTTTCCTAGTGGAACTGTTGTCAAGGTGGTACAGTTCTCTGAATTCTCATGGAGGCAACATGTGGACAAAGCTATTCAGATGTTCAGCCCTCTTCAGGGAGGAAGAGGGGAGGATGTATCTTAGATCTTCATGAGTGTGCTGGTAAGTGGAAGGTCCTCCAGCTTGCAGCTCAGTGCTTTCTCAGAAGAAATGGATGGCATGTTTGCTTTATTCTGCCATAGGCCTTTTCCAGACAGTGGTTGTTCAGTGCTCTGGTGGCAAGCTTAGACACAGCTTTTTGCATCTGCAAAAGTGCTAACACTAGACTCCAGTCCTTCCCAAAAACACTGCAAAAGTGGTACTCACTGTAATTAAAGAAAATTTAAGACCTACTGTGCCCTTGAACTGGGAGCAGGAGGCCACCAAAGGTTGTTCAGTCTTCTTTGGTTTTAACTGCATTAAGTAATAGAACATAGGACTGACTGTCACTGACGTAAGTGCTGGTTTAGCTTCTCTTGGAGGGCATTTTTTCTGCCTTATTGATTAAACAGGTTTGGGCCCTTAGACTAGCAAAGGCTTTTATTATTCTACAGAAACTGGTATCAGGGGATTTTAACATCTGGAAGAATGATGTATGATTTCCTAAAAGAATTCTGGGCTATGGCAGGGAGCCTTGGCTGTCGGTGGTGAGATGGATACTGTGATTCAGCTAGAAGAACAAGGCAGGCAGTCTTGCAGAAAGTGGCTGAATTGGAGCCTGTCAGTAGGTGCTGATCATTTACCTTAGTTGCTTTCACTGCAGTTGTGACTGTTCATCACCCCACTAGGTCAAACTCCTTAGTGTTGTAGGCTGAGCATGTTAAACCTAGACTACAGTGAGCTGAGGGTGTTTGAAATATGAAGCTAATGGAGAGTGCCATAGTTCCATAAGCTCTCCCATTCTCCTCACAGAACTATACATGCTCACTTGTAGTGGAAGCTGGCACACCTCAGTCTCCATTTCTTTTTGCTGAGAAAGCACTGGAGTGGGAGATCAGGTGGGGAGAAAGAAGTAGGTGGTCTCTCACCTGGCAGCAGAGTTGAGAACAGCTTATCTTGTCCCTCTTGTTGCACAGTTTTCTGTCCCCTAGAGCAGCTGGGTTTTGTTGGTCTCTGGAAAGCTTGTAGGTAAATTCCTACTGTGTTCTTGGCTCCTTCAGCCACCCTTGCACACGGTTGTCATGTATTCCTGAGTTGAGCTGAAAGAGGTGGTGCATGTATCTGAAATGCATTCTGCTTGAAGCCATCCTTGGGCTATGAAGTACTTCTTGTAGCAGCCAAACATTCCTGTAGAGCTCTTTCCCTTCCCCTTACTGAGGGATGGGGCACTAGCATTATGCCAGAAGGAAGGCCAGGTTTCACACGCTCCTGTCTGCAACACTAGATACCTTTGCTTGCTCCTTCCCCCCTAAGTGCATCTCTAGGTGCTGTGCTGCTGCTTTGTGCTCTGACTGGGGAGCACCCGCGCCCCCAGAGGCGCTCTGAGGGTCTGGCGAGTCTTTCCACCAGTTGGATGCAACAATTCTTGCAAGTCTAGTCAATGTTTTCCTTGCTTTGGTGTAAGGAGAATAAGGGAGCAAGATACCAGGATTCATGGCTAATCTGGCCGATATCTGCATTGGAGACTTTGGAGCTGGGAGAGATTGAATGTCTTGGTTTTTTAAGTGAATGTATTTTGAGTCAAAAAATTACAGAATAGTGGCCATAAGGGGCCTGAAGGGGGAGAAGACACGGGAAGGTCCCAAGATATGACTTTGTTCAGGTTTTGGTGGGACAAAACATGGCCTTGAACAACCTTTTGAAGCAATAGCAGTGAGGGGACTGCCACCTCTACAGGACCGTGGATACATAACGCAGAAGATGCTGAATCAGACGGGAAAGGTGACTTAGTGCCTTGCCCAAGGCTGGTACGAGCTGCAAGATGGAGCAGCAAAGATGGCTTTTCTTTTTTTTTTTTTTTTCTTTTCCAGATCTGCTGGTGTGCTTTCTATGTGTTCATTTTCTACTTGGGGGCTGTGAGGGAAGGAGCTATTGGACTGCTTCCCGCTGAACTTTCACTCTATTCCTGTATATTTCTTTTTCTTTCCTGATGTTGTAATTTACATAGAGCCCCATCCCACCTCTTTGATGGTATAGTAAAAAATAAATTAAAAAAAACCCGAAAAAACACAAAGAAAAGGAACCCCAAACCCAAAACAAAACCCCAACAAACCAGATCAAATTTAAAGTAAAAACATGCCGCTTGAGCAGGGAGCCTGGTGGCATTCAAACTTCTGCAGACCTATTTTTGAGATGTGAAAAATTTAAATAAATGCTGAGTCTTAGGTGAGTGAGGAGCATAACGGATGTAAACATTTACATGGGATGCATTAGACTTCTGCTGTGTGTATTGTCTTTTGGTTGAAACAAATTATGAAGTGACTAATAAAATGAGTCAATATTCAATGATTTAAAACTGTGCCTTGTTGCTTTTTGCAAGTGTGGTGGGGTAGGACTTAGAGATTCTTAGTGCTTGGCCTTACTTATCAGTAAGGGCAGAATTTAAAAAACTTTCCAGGAAATTTTGGATAGCAAAATGAGTAGACAGTTACAAAACAAACAGTTAATGTGAAATAGCACCCTGATGGAGCTTGTCAGTTACTTGCAGCAATGCCTGTCCGGGTGCTAGAATGGTGTGATGAGATCTGAAGACAAATAATTCTTTCCCCTGGTGTTTGCAGCCTGCCCTTGGAGTTGGTTACAGTTCCCTTGCTGATCAAAACATCCCTTTGATACTCAGGGTGTCTCTGGGACAGGGATTGTTGTCATCTCATTGTCCATTAAGGCAATACAGGTGCCTGCTGGAAGGTTCTCCCTCACATTTTCTAGTCATAGTAACATTTTAATAAACTGTAATGTGTTTTCTAGCACATAATTGCACTTGCCTCTGCTAAATCAACTCTCCCCTGTATTGCTACCTCCTTCCTTGATGGAGATTTTCTTGGGGTTATGGTAGTTAAAGAACTACAAAGCTGTAGCTAGAAATGCAGAGAAAATCCAATGAAAAGGTGACTTATTTTTAAAGTTGTTGCAGCATCTGTGCATAGTCTGAGGCATGAAGAACGAGGTGGCCTTTCCTGTGACTGCCTTGGTTTCACGGCACTGGTTAATACAAAGTCTGAGGCAGCAGCTGTAACCTTGCTGGTAACCTTATCTGTCAGTACCTTGTTTTTAGGTAGGAATCTCGTCCTGACACCAGGGACTGGGCCGCAGCCCGAGCCCCCCCGCTCGCGGGGCAGCGGGCGGCAGGTCCCCCGGGACGGGACGGGCTGCGGAGCCTCCCGGGCGTCCTGCGGGGCCACGGGCTCGGCTGGGCCGGGGAGGAGGCGGGAAACGTTAAAGGGAAGCAGATCTTAGAACGGTAAGTGTTTGGCGCAGTAACAATGCCGGTGGGGGGAGTGCTGAGAGCACGTCTGGGCTTAACCCTGAAGTAAGAGCAGGAGTGTGTGTAGGGAGAAGAGAAGCACGATGATGTGCTTGGGACTGCGGGTGATTATGGGGACGGGAAGAGGCTTTTACTGGTTTGTTCACGATGCGGTCGATCCCGCAGGAGCAGCAGCTGCTTCCATCGGG
>NW_009952582.1:115520-140056 GCF_000747805.2 Chaetura pelagica | reverse complement strand
GGCCCGGGGCTCTGCGGGCCCGGGGCTCTGCGGGCCGGGGCTCTGCCGAGGGGCTCTGCGGGCCCGAGGGGCTGCCCGCGGGCGGGCGCCGAGCCCAGGCAGCCGCTGACGCTCTGTGTTTTGCTGCCTTGCAGAGAAACGTGAAGCGCAACGGGAGCAGGAGCTGCTTGAACAGGAGTCGGTTTGGTTCCCGTGAGCGGGACTGGCTGAAGGAGGGCGTCGGGCGAGGCTGCGTGTATGTTCATGGGAGAGACTCTTCAGCTCCAGGGGCTTCAGACCTGCGCCTGGTGCTCTGCACGGTGGACACACCCGCGTCCGAGATCTGTGATGGAGAAGGGAGGAAGAACCTCTATGTGCAACTTCACGGAGACCTGGTCAGGTGATTGCTGAGAAAGACCAAATAGGAGAAACGTTTGCTGTGGTCTTGCAGGGCTGTGTCCCCTGTGTGCCCAGGCATGTCAGCAGGGCGGGGAGCAGTGCTTTGTAGCAGTTAGATACAGCCTTGAGTGATGCATTTCATAGCCACGAGTTAGTGGTGCACATCCTAGTTATGCCGTAGGTGTTTCAGCTCAGGGCGGGGGGGATTGGCTGGTGCTCCAGCCAGAAATGTGTTCTCGTTTTGTAGGTAGAGGCTGTGGTTTATATGCTCCTCTAATGTGTTCTGCACTGTGAATATTTTACTGTCTGGAAAGCTTAAGCTGTTTAAGAGATTGCAAACAATTTTTCTGGGGTGTTGAAACATCTCGGGTACTTTCCCAGTTAAGTCATTAATATTTATGTGTTAGTAATTATTTTTCTTAGAAGAACTGCTAGGTAAGTAATTAAAGGTAGACAGAAAGATAGTGTAGTGAGGGTTATAGGAAGAAGGCATTATATGTTTTATACTTGCAGTTGATTTAGGCTGAAAATAAACAGCTTACCAAGAAACTGAGTTTTGTTGCAGAAAATAACAATTCAGTGTCTCTAGAAGAAGTAAGATGAGAGGATTCGAAAATGTTTTTTCTGTTCTGAATATACTAACCCTGAAATTTCAGAAGAACTTTCTCTTACTGCTATTTATTCAAGTTAGCCACTGAATCCTTCTTGTGATTTTTGCAGTTCTAAAAACATGTCTTATTTAAATGTACTGTTGGGGTGTATTTGCCAGAGCATGAGAATCTTGCACTGATGAGAGCTAAAGAGAATGAGAAACTTATTTTTTCTTTTTTTAGAAGTCATTCTTCAGGAGGATTCTCATATGCTTTTCTTCCAGCTGCATTTGGAAGAGAAATTTAAGTAGAGTTCTTTGTATCTTTCAGTCATTATACATGGATTTTAAAAATTATTTGGTGTCTTTGTTTTTTGCAGTATTTCTGGGTTTGTTTCTTTCCATTGTTTCCTCCTGATGTTTCATAACTCATGGAATGAGAATCATCACCATGGGTTGTATGGCTTGTGCCTATTGCTTTTCCTCTCCATTTCCCCTCTGCAACATAATCCTTCCAGGGCTACAGTCCATAAATGCTCCTTGTCAAGCAGGAAGCACAGACCTCAAGGATGCTCCTTTTCAGAGGAGCAGAACAAGCAGTAGGTCAGGGTTGCACTTAGCACTTCAGCTGCAATGAGACTTGTTTCATCTTTTTTTGTGTTCTCAAACTACTTTCTTGTATGTTTTGACAGGAGGCTGGAGCCCACGGAGAAACCCCTTCAGATTGTGTATGACTACTTGGCTGGGTTGGGTTTTGATGATCCTGCCAGGATGCAGGAGGAGGCAGCCAACTCTGACCTCAGCTGCATGATTCGCTTTTTCAGTGGTAAGAAACAGGGTGTGCGCTGTTGGGTTCACAGATGGTTACATCAAACACCCAAGGTACCAGGAAGCATTTCTTAAAATAACGAGTTTTCAAGATTAATAGAAAAACCCCACAATTCATAGAATCATAGAATCTTAGGGGCTGGAAGGGACCTCGAGAGATCATCTAGTCCAACCCCCCTGCCAGAGCAGGGTCACCTAGAGTACATCACACAGGAACTCATCCAGGTGGGTTTTGAATGTCTCCAGTGAGGGAGACTCCACAACCTCTCTGGGCAGCCTGTTCCAGTGCTCTGTCACTCTCACAGTAAAAAAATTTTTTCGGATATTCACCTTGAATCTCCTATGCTCCAATTTACACCCATTACCCCTTGTCCTATCACTGGTCATCACCGAGAAAAGCCTAACTCCGTCCCCCTGACACTCACCCCTTACATATTTGTAAACAATCAGAAGTCAAAGTAGAAAACTAGTATGACTTATAACTTTTAAGTTTATACTGCTGGGCTCATCTACAGCCTCTTGAACATTAGATACAGATAAATCACCCATAAAGCAAAAAAGTAGATACTAAGTCACTCTCCTGAACAGAAGTCAGTTAATGGTGACAGATAAATGTTGCCATCTACAAAAAGTTTTCACCTCCAGTGTTCCCCCAGATTACCTTCTCTGTTTCTCTTCCAAATCTATCAGTCCACTGATAGCAACATGCCTTGGTCTTTGTTTCCAACATTAGACCAAATGTATAACTTATAGAATCATAGAATCATAGAATCATAGAATCTTAGGGGCTGGAAGGGACCTCGAGAGATCATCTGGTCCAACCCCCCTGCCAGAGCAGGGTCACCTAGAGTACATCACACAGGAACTCATCCAGGTGGGTTTTGAATGTCTCCAGTGAGGGAGACTCCACAACCTCCCTGGGCAGTCTGTTCCAGTGCTCTGTCACTCTTACAGTAAAAAAATTTTTTCGGATATTCACCTTGAACTTCCTATGCTCCAATTTACACCCATTACCCCTTGTCCTATCACTGGTCATCACTGAGAAAAGCCTAACTCCGTCCCCCTGACACTCACCCCTTACATATTTGTAAACATTGATGAGGTCACCCCTCAGTCTCCTTTTCTCCAAGCTAAAGAGACCCAGCTCCCTCAGCCTTTCCTCATAAGGGAGATGTTCCACTCCCTTAATCATCTTCGTAGCTCTGCGCTGGACTCTTTCAAGCAGTTCCCTGTCCTTCTTGAACTGAGGGGCCCAGAACTGGACACAATACTCCAGATGTGGCCTCACCAATGCAGAATAGAGGGGGAGGAGAACCTCTCTTGACCTACTAACCACACCCTTTCTAATGCACCCCAGGATGCCATTGGCCTTCTTGGCCACAAGGGCACATTGCTGGCTCATGGTCATCCTCCTGTCTACCAGGACCCCCAGGTCTCTTTCACCTACACTACTCTCCAGCAGTTCAGCCCCCAACCTGTACTGGGACATGGTGTTGTTCTTCCCCAAATGTAAAACTCTGCACTTCCCCTTGTTGAATTTCATCATGTTTCTCCCCGCCCAATTCTCCAACCTGTCTAAGTCTCTCTGAATGGCAGCACAGCCTTCTGGTGTGTCAGCCACTCCTCCCAGCTTAGTGTCATCAGCAAACTTGCTGAGGGTACATTCTATACCTTCATCCAGGTCGTTGATGAAGATGTTGAACAACACCGGTCCCAGTACCGACCCCTGTGGGACTCCACTAGTCACACACCTCCAACCAGATTCTGCCCCATTGACTACAACTCTCTGGCTCCTTCCTTTCAACCAGTTCCTAATCCACCTCACTTCCTGATCACCAAACCCATACCTGATCAACTTATCTACAAGGATGCTGTGGGAGACGGTGTCAAATGCTTTACTGAAATCAAGATAAACCACATCTACCGCTCTACCATCATCTATCCACCTAGTAATTTCCTCATAGAAGGCTATGAGGTTAGTCAAACATTCTGTTGCGCTCTGGAGACAATTCTGTCTGTGACTTGAGAAACAACAGCTGCACAGGAAAGCATGGGACTGCTCTGCTGTCTTCTGTTTCCCGCATAGTGACAAGTGCCTTAGAGCTCCTCTTGGTATCAGAAACATACTGCAGTTCAGTCTAGATATGCCTGAGGACTATTCCCAATGGGGGGAGGCTTTTGCTCAGTGGAAGCCTCTTGGAGGGCAGTGACCAGGCTGGATAGGGCAAGCTCAGAGACCAAATATTATGGGGTCTATGTGCTTCAACAGCAGATCCCATGCAAGAAGCTCTCCAAGGCCATCAAACTGTGCTTGCCTGTCCCTAGAGGTTAAGACCATTCTTGCACATAGCTTGAGGAGTTGTGGAACAGATGGGATTCTGAGTAGAAGTCCTTGAACATGGCCCTTGGCTTTTCCTTGTGCTAGGACGCAGCTGTCGTGCATGTTCAGAGAGGATGGGGAAGCTGGGGGACTGGTGTTGCTTCCTAGTAATACCTGATGATTGGAGCAATGCTGCTATGGCAAGTAGTGAAATACCCCTTCTGGTCCTGTAACACTGTTTTTTTACAAGTCTGGGACTGGTCTCTCAGCTTGGTGAAAGCCAAGCAGTTTTTTCTGTGGATGATGAGTTTCTCACTGTTGAAGGACATCTTATGGCAAACTTCATGTTCCTGAAACAAAGAAACTTTTGTAAGTAAACAAACAGCTAAGGATTTCAGCTCAATTCAGCCTGGTATAGACATCAAGACAATGCTTTAAATCTGGCTGAAGACCCTGATTCTAACTGAAACAGCGTAACAGCTTCAGTCCTCAGTCACTTTTTGCTCCTAATGAAATTTGGAGTATGGTTTGTGTCTGGAAGTGGGACACATGTTCCAGTAGCAACTTAAAAAAATATAAATTGATCCTTTCCTGAGTAAAACAAAGGACTCATTGCCAGGATCTGTCTTCGGGGTTATTTAGAATAAAATAAAATGCAAATTTAATAGGAGATTTTTAATGCTGGAAGCTCAAAAATCCATCAGGTCAGGCTTATTCCTGTTCTGTAAAGTATTCAATTAAGTGGCTATCTGGGAAATTTTCCTTACCAGTAAGATCATATAAACAGTGGACAGAATCTTGAAAAGCATCTGGGAAATCTCTCATTATCTTGGAACTAAAAAGGTGGGGGATGACCTAAAAGTAAATGTATATGCATTAGATGGCTGAGGTAGGATTCTACTTTCCTGGTTAGAGTAATAGCTGGCAGTGCACACAGCCCAGCTCTAACAGTCAGTGCTTGAGTCCTTTCACTATCTTGAGGGAAATAACTTTATTCTGTAGCTGATTTTCCAGGCCTCCCTTTAAAGCCCAGTAGAAGCCACTTATTTGATGGTTTTTGTGACTTTAGCTCAACAAGAGTTTGAAATTGCTTTTCTATTGCATGTGAACGAAGGGTGTTGAGCAAGTTTATGTTGCTGTTTGTACTTGGAGCTGAGAATGAAGCACAAATGGAAAGCAAGTGCTGCTGTCCCTTTTTTCTTCAGAAAAGCCAAGCCAGGTGGAGCAGCTGGATCGCATCCTGCTCTCTGGAGTCTACAGCGTCCGCAAAGGGAAGACCCAGTTGCACAAGTGGGCAGAGCGGCTGGTCGTGCTCTGTGGCACCTGCCTGGTGGTCTCCTCGGTGAAGGACAGCCAGGTGGGCAAGGTGCACATCTTGCCCCTCGTTGGAGGGAAGGTAAGACTGTTTTGTTAGCTTCCTGTGGATTAGGAAGGCAGCAGGGATTATAATGATGAGAATTATCCACAAGAGGTCAGTTGAGGCTTTTGTAACAAATTACTGCATTCATATGTGCAGAGAGTTGTACAACCCTTTTCTGCTTGTTTTGCTTAGTTTCTAGTCTTAAGGCTAATAAAATAAAGAGAGACAAGTTCTCCTTCCACATTAGTAGCCAGTGTTGTGAACAGGCATTCTGGAAATTATTGATATTGGGATCTACTTCAGCAGAAAGATATTAAGAAGGATTTGGCCTTTCAATACTTAAAGGAGGCTTCTAAGAAAGATAAGAAAGACTTCAGTAGGGCCTGTTGCAAGAGGACAAGGGGTATAAAAGAGGGTGGATTTAAACTAGATAAAAGGAAGAATTTTGTTACAATGAGAGTGGTGAAGCACTGGCACAGGTTTCCCAGAGAGGTGGGAGATACCACATCCCAGAAAACTTCCTGGGCCATCTTGGATGAGGCTCTGACTGACCCGATTGATTGAGGATGTCCCTGCTCACTGCAGGGAGAGTAGACTAGGTGACTTTTAAAGGTCCTTTCCTACCCACCTTATTCTGTAATTCCATGATTCACATCTGTGTTTCTCTCAATAATTTTACAACTTTGTGTTTTCAGCAAAATGTAATATTACTGGTAGTCGGTAACACTTCACTCTAGATGCACTGTGATGGCAGGAGTTGAGGCAGCCAGTTTGATTCAGCTCTCCCCTTGCAGGTGGAGGAGATGAGACGCCGGCAGCACACACTGGCTTTCACATCTGCTGGAGCACAAGCTCAGACCTACCATGTGTCCTTTGGAACACTGGCCGAGTGTCAGCGGTGGCACCGTCAGGCCTCCACGGTGAGGCCCTGGGGCTCCAGGGAGTTGGGTGGTTTGTACAGGGGCAGGGGGGTTCTGATGCAGGCAGAGATAATGCTAGGATGCCAGAGAAAGCACCCAGGACACTTTCCAGCTTTTGTAATTTCTTACGTGCTCAGGACTAGAGATTTTCTTTCAGCTGTCTCTGCCTGTGAGTGTTGAGCACTAGATCTGCATTTTTTCACCCCCGCTGCACCTGTTGTGAGTAACTAATCACAGGTCACTAGAACAGAGCCAAGGGACTGGTGACTTTACAGCCGTAGGGACAAATAAACTGCACCTGTTGCCATATTAAATCTACCTGGACTGTGGCCTGGGCTGGCTTGAGGCTACACTGGTAGGTTTGAGTTGACACAGGTGATCGGTCAGCAAGGGAAGTGCAGTTTGTTCAGAACTGTGTTCTTACTCCACTTTGAAGTACAAATAGATGGCTGTAGTTTAGTGCTGAACCACACTTAGATCTTGCATGAAATATGAAATGAGTTCAGGATAAAGCAGGTCTTAAAATCTGGAATGAAACACTGAAGACCTTGAAGCAAAGCATACTTAATGAAAGGAGATCTGATATTTGTCAAGAGCTCATGAAATGTTGCAAAACCATCATTTATGAGGCCTTTTCAGCGTAACAGGTTATGTTTCTAATATCAGATGGTGCATAAGCTAACAAAGGAAAATCAGAAGAAGTAACTAGGCCAAGCAGAGGGTCTATAAACCTTAAGTTCTGAACTGGAAAGTCAACTGCTTCCTGTGCTGCTTGCATCTTTGGGAAGCACTCAGAGGTCATGCATTCTCAGTTTCCTCAGCCAAGGATCACGTTTTCTCCATTGATTGGCTCCTTTATGGGCTAACTTTTGGGCAGCACTTGTTGCACGTTCAGAGAAGGGCTCTCCATGTGTCCTAGTTAGAATCCAGATACACCTCCTTGTTGGGGGCTTGCAGAAACAGTAGCCAATCCTGCATGGACTCTACCTGGTGGGTGCAATGGGGTTTTCTTGCAGATTGTTTACTGCTTGCATTTTCCGTTAGACTTCCAGAGAAACATTGTCGCAAAGCTGCAGCTCTTCCTCCTTTTCAGGTGGTGTCAATGAGACTTAGCATGGTTGATCTTTCATGCTACAGCCTTGAGGAAGTACCAGAGCACCTTTTCTACAGTCAAGACATCATCTACCTCAACCTGCGACACAATTTCATGAGATCAAGTGGAGCAGGGAGTCTTGACTCTCTTTGCAGGTCTGCAAATAATTGTTTTTCTTCTACATTTGGAGTTCTTGACATGTGCATCCAGGGGTGAAGAGGAGGGAGTATATTCCCCATTCTCATGGGATGGTATAAGATTGATCTTCAGGAAGCTCTGACAGATGAAGGGGCTATGAGGCAAAGCTGAACAGCACAGGCAGGCATAACCTTCCAACAATTTACAGTATTCATTAACTCCCTCCCTGAGATTCTTTGTGCTAAGTTTGCCCTGAGATGACGCTTGTGAAGCTTGTGGAGCAATATGCCATTTGTATGGATAAGATCCAATAGTAATATAAGGCTGCTCACTAAACAGATGACATTTTGGGGTATAAAATAAAAGATGAGGGAAAGCATATGTTGTGGGTAAATGTTTGTAGGAAGAAGTGCTGAAAAAGCCTGTTTTGGTAAGGTCTTAATGTTCATGTGCACTTGGACTTGGCAGAGGGCCTGTGAGACTCCAGCTTTGCTTTGGGAACTTGTAATGGTCTGCTTTTAAGAGAGTAGCAGTTGTGTGATGGCATGGAAACATGATGTAGTCATCTTAGGTAAGTGAAGGAGTCTTACAAAAATATTTTATCATTAATTGCTGAAAACTGTAAAAATCTAGAGGAACATCAGTCTGTTGACACATACTTTAGCCATGCTAAAAAAACATTCAAGAAGTTGCTCTATGAATTTCAGAAGCTGTTAGGAAGCCTGTAGCAACATTGTCAAGTGTCTCTGTGTTCAGAATACACTGTACCTTAAGAAAAGTGTCTTTGGGAAAACTTTGCAAAACTGCAGGATTTTGTTTTGGTTTGGGGTTTTTTGTTGTGTTTTGTTTATCTCCAGGGGCCAATCACCAGGTTATTTCATTCTTCCTACAGAGTAATGAGATGCCAAGTATCCATGAGGGTGTGCAGGGAAAAAAAAATTGCTCACCTATGGGAATTCTTTGTGGTGTCACTGAGAGGCAGTCTAATCTGGTTTTGTTTTAATTCCAAACTTGCTTAAATGTTTTCTAACTGCTGAATTGTAATAGATTTTGTTATTGGAAAAGCTGCTTAAAATAATTCAAGATTTTGCGTTCTACTTCTCTCTTCAAATACATTGTATGATGTTTAAAACCATATCAGAACTTAATTTTCTAAAATGCGGTATCCTTGGTCCACAGGGTCAGCAAAGGGGCTTGACATTTCTTTTGACCTTGCATGTAGTCAACAAGAGATCTGACATGTCAGAAACTCGACTCTTTTCCTGGCAGTGACTATGTCCGATGAAGCTGAAATCCTCAAACAAACAAAAGCCATAAAAGAAGCCCTCACTTCACACAGTCTTGAATAAACAGGTAGCAGTAGGTAGCCCACGTAAGGCTGCTTGTTGCCTTTTGAAAAGATTTTCTTTCTGAGGTTTTCAGGATGTTTATCAGGTCACAGCCCCAAATGAAGAAACTTGCTCACTTGCAGTAGCTGTTACCAGTGCCTAGAGATTGACAGTTCCCAACAGCAGAATTTTTGGCAATAATAAGGGCTCTTCCTCTGAGGAAATCTTTGAAGCTGTAGGAGTTTAATTAGCTATAACTATAATAATGGAACAAAAATAATTAAAATGAAGAAGTTAAGCAAAGGAAATTAAATAACCCCACCTGTTTCCTTACATCTCCTAGCGTGTTTTTTATGTAGCATACTGTCTTTAAGTATCTCCCTTTCCTGGAAAACATTGTCAAGTCTGATGTTCATTGATAAGTGTGCGTGTGCACATGCGTGTGTACACATCTGCATGGTTGTAATCACCATTCTAGCTGGCTGATAACACAGTTGCACTAGGATGCTTTGGCAGCAGAGCAGGGTTTTGTGTTGAACTGGAAATGTTTCAGGCCAGCAGCAGCTTGGGCTGCTGAACAGAGGCTGCTCATCCCTTTCAGAATTCGTCACCGTGTTTCCATAGCTCCTTGCTGTGATCTCAGGGTGCCCTGTGGGAGCACAGACAACGCTTGATAAGCCATAATGATTTTGAAATCCTGATTCTGTATAATCCATGGATCATGCCAACAACTTGCATATTCCAGAGCTGGGTTTGCATTCCATTCCATTTATGATTCCAAAACCTGAGAACTCTGGTGCATCCTAAATCTCTTGAAGTTGAACCAGTTCATGAGAAAGTTCAAATCTGTAGGTTTATCCTCATTGTTTCTATCTTTCCATTATTGTTATGAAGTTCTGTGTGCAAGTTTCTGATTTTTGGATTGTTATTAGTTCTTTGCAACATACAGTATGTTCCCTTTAGGAAGACTCTTACAATACAGCATTTTTTTCTTTGGCTTCCAATTGTGTCAAGAGAGTCTGTGACTGCAGCAAACAGAAAATGGCTGTGCCCCTATTTATATGACAAGGCGCTTTCTCAAAGCAAACAACCCATGTCCAGGTTTCAGATATGGTCCCTCTTTAAAAAAACAACAAAGAAACAAACAGAACAGCCCCCCAAAGATTGTAAAGCAAAATGAAGAATTATTATGCATTGATGCATTGTTGCTACACAGAGAATTCCAAGTATTCTGAATCTGAAGCAGGAATTGCTATAAAGAAGAAAACATTTCAAAGCCTTTCAGTTTTCTACTTTAAGACATCTCACGCTAGTAGTGATGTTCTCCCTCAAGCTAATTAACATTGCTTTTGTTACCTGTATTAAAACACTTGCTTCAATTTAAGAGGTACTCACCATAGTAAAAAGTGCAGTAGATGGGACAGAGGAAGGAACTATGTGTCCAAGAAACACTTCTCCCATACAGTACATTAGATTCACAGTTTCCTCATCAAAATATTATACTAATTTCCCCACTGAATTAATTTCTGATGGTTCCATTTTGGGATGGGGAAGTGATTAATTGGAGAAAAATACTTTTGTTTCTTGTGGAGAGAGGTAGGAACTCTTTGAGAAGAACCTCTTGCCTATTGCCCCAGCCCTTTCTCAGTTTCTTTTCTGTGGACCTAGCACAGTGACAAGAGCTGGAACAGGCACCCGTCTGCTGGAACAGCTGGGGCTGTAGGGACTGTGCAGGCTATGTCAGAACTTTATGACTGTACCTGAGGTACAGTCTGCCAAGCAAGTGGCACTTTAGACATGGGATCTCTTCCAGGGACCCCTGGGTGCAGGTCTTCCTGGTGTGAAGGCAGCATTTCCCTGGATTTCCCTTTTGCAGCTCTGCTGGGCCTTCTGTTGTGCCCAGCTAGAAAAGGGCTTTTCCCTCTTCTGTTTTATCCTCAGAATAGTTAAATTTAATGTTTTTACCTCCTGTTTTCCCAAGCTGCATAACTGTAGACTGTTACTCTAAATAATTCTTGGAAGGTAATTTTTTTTTAACTGGGTATTCTTAATCTCCTTGATCTTTGTAACAGCCACTAGTATGAAGCCTGTCAGGAATCGGGCTAGAAGGTTGTTACCAGTGTCTACAGCAAAACCCCTGTATTTGATCACTTTCAGCATTACCACTGAGATGCAAAGTATCAGTGACTTAAAACCAAATTTGTGCAGAAGCTGCCATAATGAGTTAGCTGACTGTATCACCAGTGTACAAAGACTTAAACATTCTTTATGACTGTTTTGTATTTTTTTGCTTTGAGACCACGGAGGTTTGTGAATTAACTATGGTGTTCCTGCCAATAGGTTTTCTCAGTTGAAGAGCCTGAACCTGTCTCATAACAGACTGGGAGAGTTTCCTGTGTCACTGTGTGAGATCTCGACTCTGACAGAGCTCAATGTTTCCTGTAATGGCCTTCACGACTTGCCAAGCCAGATTGACAAACTGCTGAAGTGAGTATGTTGTTTTCATCCGTGGTCATGGGGCTTTGATTTAGCACAGCTGAGATGAACGTGCTGCTAATGAGAGTAGGAGTGCAGGGACAGCCTTTTCCACCAGTGAAGACTGACTAAGGGATTTGATGCAGTTCCCTAGGCACTGCTAGTAAAACATTGCAGCTGCTGATGTAGAAAAGATGAGGAAACATGATGCAAAATCACAGAATCATTCTGATTGGAAAAGACCTTTAAGATCATTGAGTCCAACTATAACCCAGCTCTACCAAGTCAAATGCTTAAACCATGTTCCTAAGCAGCATATCTATACACCTCTTAAACACTTCCAGGGATGGTGATTGAACTACCTCCTTGGGCAGCCTGTTGCAGTGTTTAATTACTCTTTCAGTGAAGAAATTCCTTCTAATATCTAATCTAAACTTCCCCTGGTGCAGCTTGAGTCCATTTCCTCTTGTCTTGTTGTTGTCCTTGTTACCTGGGAGAAGAGACCAATCCCCACCTCTCTCCAGCCTCCTGTCAGGGAGTTGTAGGGAGCAAGAAGGTCTCTCCTCAGCCTCCCTTTTTCCAGGCTAAACACCCCCAGGTCCTTCAGGTGCTTCTCACAGGGCTTGTGCTCCAGACCCTTCCCCAGCTTTGTTGCCCTTCTCTGTTAGTGCTCCAGCACCTCAATGTCTTTCTCGTTGTGAGGGGCCCAAAACTTGAGCCCAGGACTCAAGGTGTGGCCTCACCAGGGCAGACAACTACCTCCCCAGTCCTGCTGGCCACACTATTTCTGATACAAGCCAGGATGCTGCTGGCCTTCTTGGCCACCCTGTCACACTGCTGGCTCATGTTCAGCCAGCTGTCAGTCAACACCCCCAAGTGCTTTTCCTCTGGGCAGCTTTCCCCCCATTTTTTCCCAAGCCTGTGTGGTGGTGTTGTGGCTGAAGTACAGGACCTGACACTTGTCCTTGTTGAAGCTCATACAGTTGACCTCAGCCCATCAATCCAGCCTGTCCAGGTCCCCTGTAGAGCCTTTCTACCCTCAAGCAGATCAGCGTTCCATCCCAGTTTAGTATCTTCTGCAGATTTACTGAGGGTGCATTCAACCTCCTCATCCAGAGCACTGATGTTAAAGAGAACTGGCCCAAATGCTGAGTTCCTAGCTGGGTGTTCTCAGGCACTTCCTTGATAACTAACCAACCAGTGACCCATGCATCTTTTGCTGCATGAATCTCCATCCCCCTCCCCCTTCAGGTCTAGTTTAAAACCCTCTCAACAAACCCTGCTAGCTCTTGTGCCAGGATCCTCTTCCCCCTTTCAGACAAATGTTCCCCATCTGCAGCCAGTAGCCTGGTGTCATGTAAATCAACCTACTGTCAACTTTCCCTCCCTGCAACTGTTAAGGACAGAGGAGAACACCACCTGTGCTCCTGATTCCTTAACCAGTTGTTCTAAGGCCTTGCAGCCTCTCTTGTTTGCCTTTGGACTTCTCATTACTACTTCATCACTACCTACCTGAAAGGTTAACAGTGGGTAATAATCTGAGGAGTCCAATATGTTGGTATTGAGGTGTTGGTTCATTGGCACTTTCTGTTCCTCCAGCTTGTATTTTTTAAAAAGGAGTATCTGCAGTGTCAAACCAGCTCAGACCAGGACTTGCAGCTGCACTGGATGCCAGCAGGTCATTGTCAGAGTGATCTTTTGCTCACATGGAAACTGTGAGGAAAAGACTGGATGCAGGCTCACAGTTTTCAGAGGTTTATAGCTTAGTCAGAGGTCCAGTCATCTTCATGACCCCTCAAGTCCTTATTCCTAAGAACTTTTTGGGCTCCCAGATTGCATTTCGGCCATCACTAAACACTGTTCAGAAGGTTCTTTGTTGGAACATAATCATGATGAGGGAATGGTATTTGGGGAGTTTGAATCCCAAAAACCATGCAAATTTAAAAAAACCCTTGCAACAGGAAGCTCCCCTGTTTCTTTTCTGAGTTTCTGAAAAGACAACTAGAATGTAAAAATCTGTTACAGGGCATTACTGTGGTGGCAATTGTGATTACACTGTGCCGTAAGTGCCATAAGTGGGAAAAAGTGCCACAATAGTGGTATGAGATTCCAGCGATTAGATTATGAAGGTGCAGTTGAGTTTTATTGCTTCTTAGAAACAGTTCTGTACTGTTCCTGCCATCAGTTTGGGTTTCAGTTTGTCATAGGTGTTTTAAAGACAGTCCAGCATGCTAAGTGAGAAGTTCTTAATTTGTAAAAAAACCAAGTGATCAAGTAAATACCATTTACAACCTAAGTCCTGATTTATGTTTTGCTTATGTTAACTTGCAATCTTTGGCATAACTGGAAGTTTACCTCCAAAATAAGTTGAGAACTGTTTGGCATTGCATACAGAGAGTTCCAAGTCTATTATATGCAGTAATTTTATGTGTATAAGAATAAAATAAGATGTTAGATACCTTTAAAAAATGACCACAGTGAGGCCAGCTAGCTATAGGAGGAAATTCACTGAAAATGTTAAATGTGACATCCACTTGGCTCTTTGCTGAGTTATCCACTTTCTCTGTTTCATTGCTGCAGTCTCCAGACCTTCTGGCTCGATGGGAATTTCCTCACTTCCCTACCAGAAGAACTGGGAAGCCTGCAACAGCTCAGCTGCCTTGGGCTTTCCTTCAATAACTTCTGTGAACTGCCAGCAATTTGTGAGAAACTCGTCCTCTTGGACAAATTATCCCTGGCAGGGAACTTGCTGGAGACCTTGGACCTTGCAGCGCTGACCCGCATGAGTCACATCAAGAGTGTGGACCTGAGGTGAGGGGGAGCTTGCACACGGGTGGGAAGCAGATGCCTGCTTTCCTTTCACACCAGAGGAGCTGTCTAAATTAAATAGTACGTGGTGCAGTAAACTGGGTGGAATTTATTTTCCCTCACCGATTCTTTACTGATGTAGCTTTTAGGGAGTTCTGTTCCTGAGGGTGTGTGCAACTGAGTTAGAGAAACAAAAGTAGCTGAAGCTGCTGAATGGGACTCAGTCCTCTAGTTTCCTCTTTTGATACGCTGTTACCATGAGCTTCGGTAGAACTTTGATCTCTCCTACTCTACTCTGCCTTCCCCTCCTCCCCCTGAGATGTGATCCTGATTTTTCAGGCTGCCAACTGCAAAGCTCTCAGAGAGACAGAAGAGCTTTCTGCCCGTGGGAAGGCAGTCAGGTATCTAGTCTCTGCATTAGCTTCATGTGTCGGTGCAGAGCAGGTGTCCCTTGGCCTGGCTTCTGATTTCTAGACTGTTTTTCTGAATCTCAAACTGGGAAATGAGTAAGACAGTCTCACATAGCAGTGTAGACAGAGGAAGTGTTTTCCTTTGTATTCACTGCCTGAAATCTACCATTGCTCCTCACATTTCCCTGTGCTTAGCTCTGGCTGCTCCTCGCCAGAACTCTTCCTTTCCTCTTCTGCCTCCTCTCTTCTTACCCTTGTCCAGTGTTCAGAGTCCTATTTTCTGACTTTGCAACTCTTACCTCTGAGCGTTTAGGCTGAACAACCTGAAGAGAGCAGCAGCTGACACTCTGGAGGGGAACAAATCTGTGACTTACCTGGATCTCCGAGACAATCAGATGACAGATCTGGATCTGAGCTCTCTGGGCAGCCTGGAGCAGCTGCACTGTGAGCGGAACCGGCTGGAAGAGCTGACGCTGAGTGGCTGCTCCCTTCGGGCCCTCCACGCCAACAACAACAGTACGTCTTTGCCTGCTCCACCTGCCTTCTCCTTTCAGGCACTGGGAACAAAGGAAAAGAGCCCCTTGCCCTCACACCCCACACACAAAGTTCTTACTCTGGTGTTACAGCAGTGAGACTGTATGTGATGGGCCTTCTGGGTCAGCTCCTGGTGGTCACAGATGTGTGTGTGTGCACAGGCTGTAGCAGAGGGAGGTGGTGGTGCTGAGTTACTGTCCAAGGAATTCGTCTTTCAGTGAGATCTGTTTGGGGGTCCACATACAGAAGTACAGTTCTCCCTTTTTCTGGTGCCCATGTGGCAGATGGAGAAATGGGATAGTGAGAAGCTGTAGTGGCAGATGTATGAAGTGTGAACTCTGTCTCAGGAAGAATGAGTAGACATCTTGAGTATCCATACAGTAAGCCTGAGAGTCTCATTTACTAGCTAGTCTGTCTGCTTCTCTGTGCAGTTTTCCCTCTGAAACTCTGTAATTGTAATTATTTGCTTTACTTTATCAGGTCTGACCACTGTCAATATTTATCCAGTTCCTGGCCAACTGACATGTCTAGAACTCTCTCAGTAAGTGACTGTACACCACAGAATATAAAGCAAGTATCTGGACAGCTTTGCTGTTTTTTTTCAGAAAATTTTTTTAAACTTTTTAGCTTTTGAAAGGGTTGAGAGCAATTGACGGAAAGCACTTGGTCTTCACAATAGAGCTTGCAAGCCCAGCACTGAGGAATTATTAGTTTCCCAGACTAGCAGCCTGTCTAAACCAGTATGACCTGTCTAGGTGACTGGCTGTCCTTCAACTCTAGGTTGTAATCAGCAAAAAAAGCCAAGCAGGGACCACTGAACTTGTGGCAGCTTGTTGGCCTGGACAGTGGGCATCTGTGGAGTAGAGACTTAAAGCAGCTGCCAGTGATCTCTGCTGTTGGCTTCGTTGCCCTTGTCTGCCCTTGGAGCACGTTGTGAGACTTGTAAGGTAGGATGCCCAGAGGACCTGATCACCTTTTGCTGCAGTTCTGGGATGAAGCACAGGTGGCCTGTTCTGCTGGACTCAGCACTGCAAACAAAAAGCCTGACTATCAGAACCTTGCGTCAGTACTCCTGCCAGCTGTGCACCAGCCCAGTCTGCATTACACAGCTGGCCATGAGATAATTCTATGTGACTAGTTCAGATACTGATGTTCATTTTTGCCTGTTGCTTTGGCTGTCAATAATAGCATGCAGCATTCCAGCAGGGTGTGTTCCATATGGGGTGCTGGTGTCTAGCTTTTCCCCCTTGCTTTTCTCAGCAATCAGCTGCAATGTGTCCCAGACTGGGCCTGTGAAGCAAAGAAACTGGAAGTTTTGGATGTGAGCTACAACCTCCTTGTGGAGCTTCCGTCGAGGTCAGCAAACCTTCTTGTTATACAGAGCTGAGCTTTCCTCTCTGGTGAGCTGACTGAGGAGACCAGCAGTGCTGTTCCAGTTGTTTTGTTCCTCGTTGTACAGAGATACAATCTACTTACTTTCTCTGTGCAGCATTGAAAATACACTGTATTCCAATGTTGGAAAGAACCGACTTCCAAATCAGCTTCTTGAATAAGAGGGGCTAGGTAATTTAATTCTGTGCTTCTGGCTTCTTCTGCAGCTGCTTGCACCTGAAGTAGACCACACTGTGATTTATTGGTGTTACACAGTGTCTGTGAACAGAGCTCGTGGGTGAGGCCCTAATACACCTTGCATTGCCCTGCAGAGATTTCATCTGGTACCATTCATAGGGAGAGGTGCAGTGTAACTGATCTCAGACGTAGCTTTCACAACACAACATCAGCCACCTCCTTTCTCCCATTTCCCTTTCATTTTCTGCAGAAATGTGGTAAAAGGGAGCCAAGAGCTAATGTAATTTTGCTGATACTTACGACGACTTCTCCACAACACCAAGGATGTTGTGTGAAGGAGCAAAGCACAAATGTTCCTAGCCTAACGAATGTGTCTGGTGGGGGTGACTGGGATGGAGCTATATGGAAATGGAAGGGCAGGATAGATCCCAGTGGAGAAATGCAGGGAGCTGGTGGAAGCAACTAAAGCAGCAGGTGCAGGAAGTGATCTTGGCAGTGACGCTCTAATGGGGCCAGAAACACAACTACATACATGAAAGGCAAGAGGAGGATTTACCAGGGATGTGATAATGGGAAGTTAGAACAGAATTTTAGCCATGCCAATGGATGAAAAAGCCCACATTTTAAGTATGTTATGCATCCTGCATAAGATTCCTAAGTGCTGGAGTTAACTGTGTCCCTCAGGGATCTCTTCCAGTATGTTTGTCATCAGCACTGTAAGTCTTGTGTACAGCTTGAACTTTGCCAGCATTGAACTTCAACCATTGATCAGGTTGATCCAGCAACCTAAAGCTTGAAGTGCCTCTCATAAGGGGATATAGTTCACCATGAACTTGTCTTTTACACATAGTTATCCAAAACCAGAGTTGTATTAAAGTGGTACCTGACAGTGTTGAGTGGAGATACCCAAGCCAGCTCTGGATGAGTCAGCTTGAATAAGGAAATTGGTGTATCTGCACTTGAATGTTTTCTTTGCCCCAATATAATTAACTTTGAGAAGTAACAGCATACAGAAAGAAACTGAATTAATTGGCCTGTATGGAGTAATGCACTAATGCAGCTTTCATGCATCAAAGCATCATTTCATGCTTCAAAGCAGTTATGTACAGGGCTCTCAGAATGTAGTCCCAAATTATCACCTCACCCAAATGAGCAGGGTGGCTCTAGGCTATGTCCAGATATCCTTTCTCAAAATTCCTGCAGTAAATTCTCTGCAGTTTTTGGGGATAGAGGCCTTTCCCTTCAGTAAGGCCTTGGTGCTGGAGAATCTGACAACAGCCTCAGAAGCAATTCAGGAGTGCTAACCAGCCTGTTGAAGCTCTGCATTTCAGTTGGCACAGGGGAGGCGCTTCTTTCTGCCTACAAGCGAAAACAGGCATTTAAATCAGTCCTTTGTGACTTCTTTCTTGTCTGCCTGAGAGATGCTAGGCACATGCACACAGACTGGAACACAGGTTCTGGCCTGCAGAGGTGTGGAGGGACGTGGAGATGCGCTTACAAACCTTGGGGTGGCTGAGGCACCTTTCCTCATGTGATTTGATGGATCAGTGTATTTTGCTTTTTCTCTGCTGTACAGTCAGACTGTAACAGATTGACTACCCTTTCCTACTCTGGATGTGAAGGGGCTGAATCGAGCTGACAAGAGAAAACTCTGTGTCTTTCTAGGATCCTCAGCAGCTTGAGCCTTCGGAAGTTGATGGTGGGGCACAATTGTCTGCAGACCCTTCCACCTCTTCTGGAGCACATTTCACTGGAGGTGCTGGACCTTCAGCACAACCTGTTGACAAAGCTCCCAGAGACACTCTTTGTCAAGGCTCTGAAGTGAGTAGCAGTATCAAGCATCTTTTGTCTGCATTAACCTTTGGAGGTGTAGAGGCTGGTTGGCATCTGTGGGACTGTCCTTGCAAGGTGCCATTAGCATAAGAGATAATGAGGTGTGCACTTTATGAGGAGATAACTGAGGTGCCATGGAGGAAGTCATCAAGCTGATTTGAGGGAATCAGTTTGTGTTACTGTTTAATTACCAGAAAAATAGAGGCTCACCTAACCCAACAGCCAACTGAAGAACTAGCCTCAGTTGCAACTGTTTAGAGGATCATGTTACTGCCTGAAGAGCTTTCTTTAAAAGTAGTGTGTGAATTCAGGTGTAAAGGGAGAAGCCATACAGATTTCCAGAAATTGCAGCAGGAAGTATATCGGGTCATTGGAGAAAAGTGAGAGACACCCTTAAAAATTATTGACCTGTCATAACAATCTGTTCAGACATCAGTCAGCCCTGCTTTTAAAGATTCTGAGTAAGAGTTTATGTAGTTTCATTCCACCAGAATTACACCCCTCCCCAGGCTCTCCAGTACTCAATGTTTACTGTAAAATGCTGTGTGCTATATAGCTAATAAGTCATTAGTACCAACAATTCTTAATGTGAGAAAGGATGTTGCATTGTGTTGTTTGGCCTTCTGTCTAATGCTGTTTCTCTTTCCAGACTGGCATTTGTGTGCCTCCTTCTACTGGTGTTGTTGAGTGGTTTAGATGATGTGAAGTCTGACTTTTGCACTTGCTGTGGTTAGCCTCAGGTACCTGAATGCATCTGCAAACAGCCTGGAGTCCTTGCCCTCGGCATGTGCAGGAGAGGAGAGTCTGAGCATGCTGCAGCTGCTTTACTTGACCAATAATAACCTCACAGATGACTGCATCCCTGTCCTGGTGGGACACCCAAGTCTACGGATCCTGCATTTGGCAAACAACAACCTGCAGACTTTCCCTGCAAGGTAAAGAACTGAGGCTGAGGTGCCACGTGGTGTCTGGAGCCTTTTTCAGAGCCATGTCTCTGAGAATTGTTTTTCTAATTGTGGCTGGTCCCAGTTCCTATGTGCATAACATGGCTTAGCTGATTTAAATCACATGCTCTTTAGGTAAGTTCATGTTGCCAAATAATTTGTATTTTTCGATGTTGAAACTGAGATTCCACTGTATTTTTATCTGCAAATTTTACTAGGTGTAATTTGGTGAGTGTGTATATGTTTTTCTTATTAATCTCTCTCTACTGACTGTCACTGAATTAAAAGTGCCTCCCCACAGAGCCCTACTAGAAGGACTTAGACCAAATTTTGAATTCATCATTATCTTCTGCAATTCAGCTTTGGGATATCAAATATATTTTCTTTGGAATATAGTAGAGAGCTAGTGCTGTAGTGGTAGATTTCTGTGTCAGCTTAATTTGCAGTCTCATACAAAATAGCAAATTCTGTTACAATAGCAGAAAAATCCAGGGAGTTAATTATGTCAGCATAATTCAATATTGATTGCATTTGTCCAAGTATTGCCATGATTCTTCCTGATACTGGTCAGGCTGAAAAAACACTTTAATGTAAATCTGTTTATTCCCACAAAGTACAATCACACAGCTTAGCTTGCTGGGGTTTTTTGTGTTGGTTTTTTTTTCTTCCAGGTTTTAAAACTAAGACACTACAATCTTCTGCTTTGGTGCTTTAGAAGTCAGGGGTGAAGGGTTTTGGCTGTTTTATAAATCCAAGCCATCCTGGGGACCCTGAGTTCTTATTAGAACATCTGTTAGGACCTTTGGTTGCCTATCAATAGATCAGAAGTGTAGCCCAAAGGACAGTGTCTGTGGAAAGCTTATGTGTTCTTTTGTTTCCCTTTCAGCAAACTCAGTAAGCTGGAGCACTTGGAAGAGCTGAATCTGAGTGGCAACAAACTGAAAACAATTCCCACAACAGTGGCAAACTGCAAGCTACTTCACACACTTATTGCACACTCCAATGAAATCAGCATCTTTCCGGAGATCCTGCATTTGCCCCGTATTCAGGTATTCTTGTGGAGAGGGTGAAGAGGTATGGGGGGAAGTTTGGGCTGAAGAAGGGAGAGTTAACTGTTAGGGAGGAACTGGAGGTGCCAGCATTTTGCTTGATCAGCCTGAGAAGAGGGCACAAAACATGCATCCTAGATGTGTCACCTTTCAGAGCTGATCAAAGATGGTTCATCTCTCCTTCACCTTTCCCATCTATCCCTGACTCAGTGCATTTCTGGTTTACCTCTGGAGCAGCAGGAGTGTTGTGTAGCTGGGCAGGTTTGCAGATATAGGCCTCTGTTCTCTGTCGTGTGACCTGTACTTTCAGTACTGGAGTCCTAGCTATTGCAGGTTATAACTCTTTGCTGCTTACAAATGGCTCTTCTGCTGATAGATCAGAGCCCTTGTCATGACTTGTTTGTGGGATTCAGTGAGTAGTGGAGTCCTATGGTGTTTGTAAGGAGCACTGGAGGAACTGCTCACGTGAGAGAACGGAGAGGATTTGCTTTGTCACTGTGCTTTTTTTTGACACTGCAGTTTGTGGACTTGAGCTGCAATGAGCTAACTGAAATCCTAATCCCTGAGGCACTGCCAGGTGCCTTGCAAGAGCTGGACCTGAGTGGGAACACTAACCTGGTGTTAGAACACAAGACACTGGACATCTTCAGGTGAGCCATGAAGATGCCAACCCAGCAGTGACCAGCACAGGGAAGAGTAACCCTTCCCAGGAGGGGACAGTAAAGTGTGTATTGCAGCACTGCATGAAGTTCTAATGTTCAGCCTGAGGCAACTGAAGCTTTCTATCTTGTAGGGAGGGAAAAGCCTGGGTCCAAAGAGCAAGCAAACAATTTCTCAGGTGGGATGAGGCTCTCCCAGCTGTCTCAGGCATATGCACCATACATCTCCAGAAGGCCAAGACCTTAAACTCCTCTCCTTGGTGCAGTTATTTTCACAGACTGTTGTCTAAAACTCTAGGTCCTTTGGCCAGAAGCTCCTCAGCATGGCCTAGGAAAGAATGACTTCTGTTCTTCTCTCTCTGTAGTCACATTACCACACTGAAGATTGATGCTAAGCACTCCCTCACAGCAGACTCGGCGCTGACTTCTACCTTCTGGAGTCATGGAGCAGCTGAGATGGCAGGCCAAAGAAACAAGTGAGTGTTGTGGTCTGCTGGATGCTGACACTCCCTCTCCTCAGGGTGCCAGGTGAAGGACACTGCTAAGCACCTAGGCAGACTTGCTTTGCTCAGGAGCTTGTCTGTCCTTCTGTCCCTCCATATCTCTTGCTCAGGCTTGGTGACTCAAGCTTCTGCACTGTCCTTTCCCTCAGTTTTCACCCTTATCCTTAGACACTTGGACTTTGCTTCCCACCCTGGCAGAGATGCTTTTCCTCTCTTGCTGGCTGTGCCCATTGCCCTCTCTTGAGTATGGTCAAAGGAGGGTTTGGGAGTTCCAACAGCAAACTGCAGCTGTACATCTCATGGGACAGTGAATGTAGGGACAGTGGCTTTGCTGCCCCATGAGAACAGCACTCATGGCAAAGTGCTGGATGGCCATGGGTTTGGAGACCATGTAATCTTTTGAGACTTACTAACTTGGTTTGCATGCTTTTCTAACAGGCTGTGTGTGTCATCCCTGGTACTGGGGAGCTTTGCAGAGGGGGTGGAGGCTGTGTATGGCATGTTTGATGGTGACAAGAACGAGGAGCTGCCACGCTTGCTGCAGTGCACCATGGCCGATGTGCTGCTGGAGGAGGTACAGCAGTCAGACACCATGTTCATGTCCAACACCTTCTTGGTCTCCCACAGGTAGGACAGTGAGCAACCTGGTCCTGATGGGACCTGCATAGGTATATCACTTAATGTGTTAGGTGGGTGAGGCAGGCCTCCAGAATGCCTGTCACTGGAGTCTGGAGCCTTCCTACACCTTCTCCTCCAACAGGAAGCTGGGCATGGCTGGGCAGAAGCTGGGTTGCTCTGCTGTCCTTTGCTACATTCGTCATGATGTGACTGAGCCAGGCAGCAGCTTTTCTCTGACCGTGGCCAATGTGGGGACGTGCCAAGCCGTTCTGTGCCGCAGCGGGAAACCACTGCCTCTCTCCAAAGTCTTCAGCCTTGAACAATGTTCAGAAGAAGCCAAGAGAGTCAAGGAGCAAAAAGCCATTATAACAGAGGTTGGTTTGGACCCTCTTTACTTCAGCTTCTATCCTCCTGTAAAACCTTGGTACAGATGCAATACTAGAGGGAAGAAGATGGCATGGGGGTGTCTGAGTGACTTGTCAGTTGCTTCCTGCTCTGCTTCTCTTGCTGATTAGCTATTCAGAATGAGAAGTTCTTAAAACAGCTGTTATGGCCTGAGAACTAGGTAGGGGATGCCAAGTATTGGCTTCAGGAGAGAGGGATGAAAGAAGACAGATGTGGAGCTAAAGGAGGAGAGGTCTATAATACTATTTGTGACCTGGGTGAGTGTGGAGAGGAACCACTGAGGAACAGAGCAGGGCTTGGGAAGTAATTTTGTCTCAAAACCCTTAAAATATCTTTGGTGTTTCTTGACAAGTTTCCTTTATTTGGATTTATTTCACATTTTACTCAGTGAAGGTACAGGATTAGTGGCCCTTGAGACATGTGGAACATGGATATAAAGTCTATTACAGGTACAAATTTTAACACAAAAAAGACAGAAATGTTCCTTGGTTTTATGCAAAAGTATTAAAAGTATTTTGGGAGAACTCTCTAAAGGTTAAATTTCTAAAAAATTGGAAATAACAGTGGAAGTTCTAAAGAACTGGAAAACATATTGTCAGTGAAGACCTGAGAAGTCAGTGCCAGTCATACTAGTTTCATGCTCAGTGGGTCTCTTTAAAATTATCAGATTGTTTGAGAAAAGTGTTTCTGACCGGGATAATATGTTAGTGTGTTATAATTCTGCAAAGTGCTGTATTATCTAGCACTCTGAAAATAATGGTGGAATCAGTGTAGCACATGAAATTACTTGAAAACGGGCTGATGAATGGATTCTGAAAAATAACAGTGACATTGTCTAAGGAGGCTTCCCTGTATGTATCCTTTGCTGGTTTGTAAAACTTGGCAGCAGTAGCAATGTTTAACACCCAGAGGATACAGAAATTTAGAACACCAAAATTAAGTTCAAAATGCTGGGGAAGCTGTGTACTCTGCCTGGCCTGGCTTGGAAAAGGGACTGAGGGCAATTTTATGTCCAGGAGACCATGTGGCAGGAACAGGAAGGGAGGTAACACCTCCAGGTTACAGCAGCAGTGTGAGATGCCTACTTGTTCTTTTCTTCTTCAGGATCTAGTGCTCACACCTCAGAGTGCAGTTAATTATATGTTATTAAAGAGGGAAATAGTTCAGAAAATACACAGAAATTATATAATATCTGGGTAATCTGCCTTGCAATGAGAAAGTCAGAAGTCATTATCTCATACTGAAAAAGTAAGTTTCATGTAAGACCCATGGGTGAGATTCTCTGATCATGTGCTGCAGGATCTGGCTGCATGTGTCAGAATAGCTTGCTACAGTTCTTCAGAATGTGGCAGGAAGTCTGGTGGGATAAAAGTATGTTATTGCCAGCATGGGTGATGGGAGATGGTCAGGTACTGTGCATGCCTGGCTGCAGTACCTGTGCCTAGATCCCTTTCCCCTGTACTGTAGCTGTGCACTGGCATTTCCCAAGGCTCCAAACCAAGACATGAGCAGGGGAAGAGCTGTTCTCTAGATGATCCAACAGCAAATCTAAAGCTGCTGCCTTGTTCCTCTTGTCTGCAGGACAATAAGGTCAATGGTGTGACTTGCTGTACTCGGCTGCTGGGCTGCACGTACTTGCATCCTTGGATCCTGCCCAGACCACATGTCAGTTCCATTCCACTGACTGTACAAGATGAGCTGCTACTTCTGGGCAATAAAGCTCTCTGGGAACACCTCTCCTACTCGGAGGCTGTCTCAGCTGTGCGGCACCTACA
>NW_009952582.1:114836-115439 GCF_000747805.2 Chaetura pelagica | reverse complement strand
TCCCCCCCCCCCCAAAGCCAGCAACACCTTCATCTAGCAGTGGAATTGCTTCAGAGTTCAACAGTGAGCTCTCTGCTTCCGAGGTGAGCAGCGAGGTGGGCTCCACTGCTTCCGACGAGCACGGCGCTGCCGGCCTGGAGGGCACGTTGCGCCCGGAGCGGCGCTGCAGCCTCCACCCCGCGCCCCCTGCCAGCCTCTTCCAGCGCCAGCCTTCCAGTGCCACCTTCTCCAGCAATCAGTCTGACAACGGCCTGGATAGCGATGATGAGCAGCCTGTGGAAGGGGTGATGACAAACGGCAGTAAAGTGGAGGTGGAGGTGGACATCCACTGCTGTAAAGGAAAGGGCCTGGAGTCTGAACCTCCTGCTGCAGAGCACGACTCCTCTGCGCCGGGGCCAGAGCGTGACTCTGGTCTTGTTCTCATGATTCGGAGACAGAACAGTGTGAACAGCAACACTGTGCAGAGAGGGGTCAAGGAGAAGTGTGAACTGCAAAAATCTCTTTCCACATGCTGTCTCTATGGAAAGAAGCTTTCCAATGGCTCCATAGTGCCCTTGGAGGAGAGCCTCAACCTCATCGAAGTAGCCACAGAGGCACCCAAGG
>NW_009952582.1:108460-110951 GCF_000747805.2 Chaetura pelagica | reverse complement strand
CTTCACCCCCCCCGGGCTGTCCCCAAAGAACCTCTGCACTTTAGCCCAGAGCTCCGGCTGCCAAGACAACGTGGGTGCGGTGGTGGTGTGTCTGAACGTGGGCTTGGACAGCTGCACCTGCGAGGTGCACGGCCTGACCCTGCCAGGCCCTGGGGCGTTTGGTTCCACCACCGCCAAGCCAGCAACACCTTCATCTAGCAGTGGAATTGCTTCAGAGTTCAACAGTGAGCTCTCTGCTTCCGAGGTGAGCAGCGAGGTGGGCTCCACTGCTTCCGACGAGCACGGCGCTGCCGGCCTGGAGGGCACGTTGCGCCCGGAGCGGCGCTGCAGCCCCCCCCCCGCGCCCCCTGCCAGCCTCTTCCAGCGCCAGCCTTCCAGTGCCACCTTCTCCAGCAATCAGTCTGACAACGGCCTGGATAGCGATGATGAGCAGCCTGTGGAAGGGGTGATGACAAACGGCAGTAAAGTGGAGGTGGAGGTGGACATCCACTGCTGTAAAGGAAAGGGCCTGGAGTCTGAACCTCCTGCTGCAGAGCACGACTCCTCTGCGCCGGGGCCAGAGCGTGACTCTGGTCTTGTTCTCATGATTCGGAGACAGAACAGTGTGAACAGCAACACTGTGCAGAGAGGGGTCAAGGAGAAGTGTGAACTGCAAAAATCTCTTTCCACATGCTGTCTCTATGGAAAGAAGCTTTCCAATGGCTCCATAGTGCCCTTGGAGGAGAGCCTCAACCTCATCGAAGTAGCCACAGAGGCACCCAAGAAGAAGACAGGCTATTTTGCTGCTCCATCCCAGGTGGAGCCAGAGGATCAATTTGTGGTGCCACCAGATCTGGAGGAGGAGGTAAAGGAACAAATGAAGCAGCACCAGGAGAATGGAGCAGATGAGGAGAATAAAGAGGAACATGGAGCAGCTCTGCCAGAGGAGTTTGACACAGCTTTGTAACCCTACAAGTATTACTCCCACATTGTCTGTTCCAGGAAGCTCTGTCCCACAAGGGCTGTCTTGTCCCCCAAGGGGAGCTGGGATCTGCAAGGAGTACAGGCATCTGCTGCTTTCTTCATGGAGGGAGAATTGGGAGTGCTGAGATCTGGGCTGTCCCCTTTTTACTGTAGAGTCTCAGCGGTTCTGTGAGTGCTCAGACCAGCAGCTGATCTCTGTGTCAGGGACTGTCTGGAAATTGTGCAAGCACTAGGAAGAAGGCAGGTGTTCCACCACCTGTCAGTAACTCCTGGAACCCTGAGGTTCTGCTGGCTCTGCAGGAGAGAGGCTGGAATATGTGTGTGGGGGGTGACGAGGCTGCTGAGGGGGCAATGTGCAGTGTTTGGAGTCCTGTGAATATTTCTGATGCAGCCCCAGAACATCTTTGTTGTTCCTTGAAAGAATACAGCCAGTTGCAATGAAGCTCACCCAAGAATGGTTTCCTGCATTATTGCAAGCACTTTTATTGATTGCACTTAAGCTGTTCTGCTCCCCTTCAGCCCAGCACTTTATTATTTAGGACTAGGGGAGAGAGCACTCTACAGCAGGTGTGCTGGGGGCTTTTCCCAGTGGATATTTTTAGGGCAGTGGAGGACTCAGGGAACCAGTGCTCCGATGAGCACTGGTGCAGAGTGGAGTGAGGGTTATGAGGGGATCAACCTCTACACAGCTGAGTGATAGGCAGGTGCCTCCTGATGCACTTGATGTGGAGCACAGGACAGATCAGCTCTGGACTGGTTGGTTACGGTGATGTGTAGAGCTAGTGTTTGCAGCTGCAGAGCACAGACCCAGCAGTAGTCTGGCCACCTCTGTCACGGATGCTTCATCACAGAGGCTTCCTATGTCCAGAAGACATGGGATGCAAGCTGGAACTGATGCTTGTTCCAGGAAGGTGCTCTGTCCCAGAGGACACAGGTGGTGAGCACTCCTGTGGCTCTGAGGCTGGTGAGCCGCAGGGCTGCCCTGCGGCTGCTGGGGCCCCCCTGCTCTGAGCACCAGCCTGAACCTCTACACTGGCAGCTGAGCAGCCTCTTGACTCGCCTCTGAGCGCAGCAGCCATGTTCCAAATCCACAGCAACCTGCATTTCATGGTACATGCCCAAGAAAAATAGAACTTTTCACCTTAATAACATCTTTATCAGCACTGGAAAAGATGTTTAAACAGTCCCACTAATGGTGATGTGGCGAGTCTGCACTCTGTGTTGTGTTTCCATGAGGGTTTCTGGGCCAGGGTGCAAGGTGACTGCCTGTGTTGTCACCTTGTGTCAGGGCTGTGAAGAGACTGTCCCCCCTGTAGTGTGCTGATCTGTCTTCCTTGGCTGGCAGAGAGCTGGACAGCAGCTGCCCCCAGTCATGTCAGCGGTGCAATAATCTGACTGTGGTGTGGGCTAGTGCCTTTCCTTCTTTCTTAGTTAAATTTATGAAGAAACCATGGAAATTTATTCTCGAGAGCTCTGAGAGGCTTGAGTTGTATATTTCTGGATTGAATTCAGGCATTGCTCAGCAGGA
>NW_009952582.1:104222-108231 GCF_000747805.2 Chaetura pelagica | reverse complement strand
TTGACTACTTGTGGGAGTCTGTCAGCATTGATATTCTGACAAACTCTAACAGACTTTTACTGAGATTTCAGAGCACCTTGAATTTCTGTGGGAAAAATGTGGAACTGCAACATTTTAGGATATGCCTTGTGCTAGGTACAAGGTGAGACAACCCAGCTTTATCCAAAGTTTAAACTCTCACACATTTTGGCTGTTTAAATGCCCCTTTCATTTGGAGTTTGAGAGAAAATGTAATTCTTAGAATCACAGAAACAGCAGCATTTGAATCCCTTAAGCAGAGAAACAAAACCAGAAAAGATTAAAAAACAAAACTCCAAACCTTTTTTGTGTTCTCTTCATGGCAGACGAGGCTCATCCCAGTGCATTTGACTGTAACTCTTTATGCTGTCACTGGTGATAATTTTACCAAATATCTGTGCCCAGTCCAACCCCTGATACCTGCCAGGGCTGCAAGGCAGCCTCGGTTCAGGGTGGGACTGAAGCAGAAATACGCTCTTCTTTCTGAGTAAGATTGTGACACACCTTGCACTAGGAGAGTGGCAGATGTTAATGCAAATCAGGTCTCTTGTTTCCAAGAAAATCCTGTGTGCTTGCCGGTCTGAAATAGTAGCATTGAATGGAGAGTGGCATTGCCACTGGGAGCTGGTCATGAATGGCTCCACATAGGCCAGTGAGGAAGGACCAAGTAAAATAAAACTGCAATGGAGCATGCAAATTTCTGAGGTGCTGGTCTTCAGGGTAGTGGCAGAATGGAATGCAAGGAATTCCTACTTAGCCTTTTTTTCCAGTGCTATTTCTAGTTTTGAAGCTAAAAGGGAGTTGAATACAGCCAGCTCCTGTTGTCTGCAGGTGCGAATTGCCATGGCAGAACATGACTTCCTCTCTCACACCAGTGAGCTTTCTCTGCTTAAGCTGGTATTATGAACTGTTAGGCAGCACAGCCTGAGTGCTTCCCTCCACCACCTTTGCTTCTCCTGCCTCCCTAGAGGCAGCAAGCTTCTCCTGTCTTCCACGTCTTGCTTATTAACACCACCTCAGATTTCAAGCTCCTTAGGAGCACTGCTGTAGGTGGAACAGCAGGTGCAAATGGGCAAGTCTAGTGGAGGACTCCTAGCAGGAGAAAGTGTTTTCTTAGTTCTCTTACTGTTCTCCCACAATCTCTTCCTAAATTTTCTCTGTGGTTCTTGCACAGATACATCATCTCCACAGAGCCACATCACTAAGCATGTCCCATTTGTTAACAGACTTGCTTTTATGGAAGGGTTTTTAGTTCGGGGTGATCAGGCTTTTGTCCCTGCTAAGCAAGGCCAGACCTGCTGTGCTGTGTGGCAGAAAGTTAGCAAGTTAGGCTGGTGAGTTGGTTGGTCCCTCTCTGCAGTAATTTTGGCTCTGCTGATGACCATGCTTGCCAACAACAGGTATTCCAAAGGCACTGACCTGCCTGCCCTGTCCAGAAGGATGTTCACCAAAGGAACCCATTAAGGTTATATCCAGTGACAAGTAGTTGAGGCCCCAGCATTAAGGATAAGGGGTCACCTCCACGTTGCTCCCAGCACCAGAACAGTTCTGGTGTAGGCAGCACCACAGATTGCTGGAACCTGACCAGAATCCTCAGCTAGATGGGGGGGCAAAATCCTGTTCCAGGAAGGAGCAAGTATTTCCTTTTCTTGGTGACAAACTGCTGTGAGACCTGAAATCCTTCTGTAGACAGGACATTCAGCCCCACCCACCCTGTACATCAGGAGTTCCTGCACTCCTTCCAGGTGGTGGTGGCTTCTGCGTCACTTGCCAAAGGCCTTCTTCAGGCAGTAGGTTCACCCCTTCGGTTTTGTGCAATCGTTGTCTGCTGATCCATTGCTGTCTGAAGACTCAAGTGTATTTTTTCCTCTTTTTTTCACATTTTAAAATGTTACCTTTTTTTTAACTTGACTTGTATAACCCAGCGCATGTTCAGAAAATATTGCAGTGCACCAACTTTATTAAATAATCCTTTTTCATGTGTTTTTTGTTTTAAAAAGGATAATATTTTCTGTATCCCACTCTAGCATGCACTATAATAACCCCTGTTTTTATCGTGTATGGGAGTAGGTTGTCCAGTGAATGCACCCTCAGCACTGTGGCCTATGTTTGCATTGCTTTGGAAAGGTAAATAACATGAGATTGCAGGAAAACACTATTCCATCGGTTCTTTATTCAGATGTATAGAGCAGTCCAGGAAGGAAGAATATTTTTGCATCAACTTTTCAGCTAACTTAGCAATAAAGATTTTTACTTTCATCTAACTCCATATTCTGATTCCGTTACTGCTCTGGAAGGAAAAGGTGCAGTATCCTAGTGGAGCAGCTGTGGCTAGAACAGCTGTGCTGTGGGGTCTCCTCTGAGTTCTGTGGCACTTCCCTGATCAGCCTTCCATACAAAACCCACTTGCAGAACAGAGTGAGGGGGGAATTCAGAACAGTGATTATTAAGCAGCTTCCTGTGTCCTGCCAGAGGAATCCTGCCCTATGAACTTGCCCTGAACAGCACCGTGCAGCTCTTTGGAAGTAGCTGCAGCACACAGGAGATAACGAATCAGAAATGGGACCACAGTGGCCTGTCCAGATCCATCCCTGCACTGAACCACATCTGGCTGCTAAAAGGGAGGGGAAAGCAACAAACCCCAGAGAACCTGTTGTGTTCCTAGTTACCATTTGTTTTACTTTTGTATCTCTAGTTCCAATGGTTTTGGCAATTGTGAGGATTTAGTCACTGGTGCCAGTGAAACTGGAGATACATCCAAGACAAAGCTAATATGGGCAGAACTGGTGAGACCAGAGATGGTTCCATAATTATAGGGACAGTGCATATAGTGGGCACTGCTCTGAGATGCCTCATTCTGAGGCATGATTTTGTGATTCCAGTGCTACTCTTTCTTTTCCCGTTACTTCTAAAACTTGTATATGAAATTTAAACTTCACCCTTTTTATACATAATACAAAACCAGCATCTCATTTCCCCAGGTGGTACAGTAAAAATGTATTTTGAAAAAAATATACTATCTTAAACCAGCCGTTTGAGCTCTTAGAGCTTTTTAAGTAAAACTGTTGTACACAAGTTATATAAAAGACCATTTCATATGGAAATGTGCCCTCTGCAGGAGAGTTTGAAAGGCACTGTGTCACATTAGGCTGTGGGGATTCATCTTGCGGATTTTTTTCTCAGGACTCTGATGGCTCTATAAATACTATGTTCAGGCTGCCCTGCAAGTTCCAAGAGACCTGTTAGAAAGCAGTAATTAGTTGCCACAACCACAAGCCTTGATCACTTATTTTTTAAGAGCTGTCATCTCTGAATAATCACATGCCCTTTCTAAAGACAGTTTCACTTCGGAAAGCTGCTCCTCAGAAGTCTGTAGTAGCTGTCCTGTGCTGGAGGAGAACAAGACACCAGCCCGGGGAGGGCCAGGCTGCCTGTGGAGCTGGCAGCTTGCTCAACTACATGAGGACAGTCCTCTTCTAAGAGACAGCCACCAGATGAAGACAATCCATCGGCCTAACTTGTGTCCATGAATAATTCAATAATGCAAATTCAAGTTAGGAACAGCCTGATCCGTCCGTATTTAGAGCTACACTCTCATAGTAAGACACACTGCCCAGGAGCAGGGAAGAGCACACTGCTGCTTCTCAGTAAGGAGGCTGGCAAAAATCAGGAGCGTTACTGGCGCAGAGGAATCATTCTAAAGCTCATATACTTGTTCTGGCTTCTGTTTCGGTGTGTGCGGTGCCCAGTACCCCCTGGCAGCCAGGCCCGCGCTAAGCAGGTGGGCCAGGACAGCCGTGCAGCCCAGGAAGCCAGCAGCGATCTCTGCCCCGTGCGGGCTGCACCTGAAGCCCTGGTAGCCTTTGCTTTGGTACAGCTGCTCCCTCTCTTTGCACACTGACGAGCTGTAGGCGGCCAGCAGGAAATGGAAGAAGCAGTACAGAGCGGGCAGCAGGCCGAGGGCAGCCAGCCCGTCCAGGCCGCACTCGAG
>NW_009952582.1:102236-103740 GCF_000747805.2 Chaetura pelagica | reverse complement strand
GGCCCCCCCCGGGCGCAGCCCCCGCCGCGGCCGCTCCTCCCGCGCCGCTCCCGTCAGTTCCCCGCCTGCCACACAAGTACTTCTTTGTACCTGTTGGAAACCGAGCACCGACTGTTTTTCTTTGGTGCCACTTTTTCCTGTGCTGTGAGTTTTGGTGAATGGGTTCTGCATTCAGCTTCTCTGCCACCTTGTGCCTCTAAACCTGCATCCTGTCTCTGTTCCCTCCTCAAACACAAGTCCCAGCGTTTTTGGCCTCTCCTCAGACAGGAATGGCACCATTCTTTGTGCTGTCCCAGCTGCCCTTCTCTGGACCTTCCCTAACTCCCCCAAATCCATCTTGTGATGCAGGGACTAGACCTCCATGCAGCACACGAATGCACCAGGATTTTCTATCGCTGCCAATGATGCCTCTGCCTTGTCCTGTGCTTCTGGCAACGTGCAGCGTGTGGTTGGTTCTCCAGCCGCCCTGACATGCAAAGCTCATGTCTCCAGAGGACAGTCATCATCTCTCTGGGGTCTGTCCTGTCTGCACTCTGCAGGCCATGTTCAGGTAATTTTCTTTAGATGCATTATCTTCCATTTAGCCACACAGAATCAAATAGACCTGTGTATAGTTACTGGAGGCCACTTTAGACAATTTCATGTGACATTTTTACTGGTTTCCCCATTTCCATGCACAATAATGTCCTGCTGGCCAGTGGGAGCAGCTGCCATTCCATCCCAGAATGCTGCTGAGCACAGCCATCACCTCCCAGCAGAGGAGGACATTAATTACTCCTTTGTTTATTGATGGCTGCTGGAGTGAAGGCAAGTGCCCAAGATCTCACCCATACAGAAGTACCAGCATTTCTCAAGGCATTGTGTCATGGGAAACAGCAGGATGATTTGGAAACCCAGAGGGAAGCATAGAATGCTCCACAGCCAGAGTGAACGCTTTTGGTGTGCTGTGTTGCATCGGACATGTTCATGTGCCAGAACCTAGGCCTCCTTGCTGCAATGCACGGGCTGAGCTTAAAAGCTTTAGCAGCCCTCTGCGCAGTGCTAGGGTCGCGGGCAGTGCTGTTCTGCTTAGTAGAGCTTTTAACTGCCATGAGAGGGACATGAACAACCAAGCTGAATAATCATGTGCCACAGGAAGGGCTGCAATAAGTGTCTCTTATGCAGAGTGTTTCTGCTCATCATCCAGCAACCCAAGGTTGGGCTTTCTTTGGAATTTGTGATAATGCTGGAATTATTTGTTCAAAGACAGCTGGGAAGCACCGCTCTGTTGATTTGGTGATGCATTTAGTGTTTGAATAGAGCGTTTGCTGCTAACAAGTGAGGTACAGACTTACTGGTATTGTAGAACTGAGGCAATCTTACTCCATTTCTGTTGCTGTATGAAGAACTGTTAAAAAAAATGCTTTGTGTCACTTTACTCCTGCTCAAGGTACTGCAGCTGAGCTTGGTCAGTGCTGTCTTCTGGGTTCCTGTTCTCACTGCACTGAGTAGCAGTTAGCAGAAG
>NW_009952582.1:83416-101410 GCF_000747805.2 Chaetura pelagica | reverse complement strand
ATCTTCACCTTTGTTTTGGCTTGTCTTTTTAGTTTTGGGGTTTTACAATTTTTTTATTTTTCTGTTTCTGATTGCTTCTGCTGTCTCCTGATTGCTGCACTAAGGGGAGGGAAGGATCTGGCCTGGCTCACTGTGGGCCAAGAGCTCTGAGCTGGTTCAGTGCCCTCCCTGGGAACTTGGAGGATGAAGTGGAGGGAACAAGTCATGAGCTGCCTCATATTTATTCAGTGTGAGGCAGATGGGAGCTGCAGAACAATTATTGCTGAACAGTACAGCTGGATTTATTGACTGTCGCATATAAATAAATAATCATGGGAACAATTAGCACAGCGCGATGACGGTGCAGCAGTTCTGCAGAAAAGAACTGGAGGTTATTGTGAATGGCAAACTGAACTCCAGTCCAAAATGTCATCCTGTTGCGAAAAAAACTAACATTGCTAGGGTGTACAAACAGGAATGTCACATGTAGGACATGTGAAGAAATTCTTTTGCCCTTCCCCCTTCAGCACTGGTTAAGTCTTGAACAGTTTCCAGAGGTGAGTGGAACAGCTGGAAGAGACCCAGAGGAAAGCAAAAGAAAGCTCTAGAAATACAATCTAGGAGGAAAAGATTGATCCTAGTCCTGTCATTTAGCAGAACAGGTATCTGTTAAAAACTTGAACACTTGTTTACAGGGAGGTGTCTTAAGCAGTTGTAAAACCTGCTGTCAGGAGGACGGGAATAATGTTTCATTCTCCCTGTCTGCTGTTGGCCTGGTCAGGAAGCAGTGAGGTTAGCTTGAAGCAAAAGGGAAGTGATTTAGGCACTCCCCTGAAAAAGGCAGTACTTGTCACACACACTCGCTCCACCGCTTTGTACGAGATGAGCAGTTGTTGCTGGGACAGATTGGTTGGGCAGATGGTGAGTTTCCACTGCTGGGACTCAAATTCAGTCGTAAGAGGGGTTGGCCTGTCTGTGTTCCGAGAGAAGGAAGTACCTGGTGCTGCCCACCCCACTCACTGCAAGCTCATGATGGTGCCTTGCCCCGCAAAGACACTGTGCCCCTTTCCATCCCATCCTCACTGGCTGGTCACTGTCCCCGTGGCCTCAAGGCCATCGAGGGGGCAGCTGCCACAACAAAACCTGCAACAGCTTAAGTCTCTGAAGTCATAACTCAAACACAGGGTAGCACTTACATAATGTTTACCTAGATGTAAGCAAAACACAAGGCAGGACAAGGTGTTTTTCCTCACTGTGGCTGTACCCAGGAGCCACTAACTCCCACTTTGTGGAGCATTCCCCTCCCCATCGGCAACAGGGCTTGCAAGTCTTTCATTGTGGCTGTCGGGCCTGGGGGGGGCCCCCTGCCACAACAAAACCTGCAACAGCTTAAGTCTCTGAAGTCATAACTCAAACACAGGGTAGCACTTACATAATGTTTACCTAGATGTAAGCAAAACACAAGGCAGGACAAGGTGTTTTTCCTCACTGTGGCTGTACCCAGGAGCCACTAACTCCCACTTTGTGGAGCATTCCCCTCCCCATCGGCAACAGGGCTTGCAAGTCTTTCATTGTGGCTGTCGGGCCTGTAGCTCGCCAGTGCTTCCAACTCTGCACGACCCCGGACTGCCCTCTGTGTCCCTCAGCATCCTTGCAGGGCACTTGGTGACCCAGCTGGTCGTGCAAGGGCCCCCAAGGCTCCTGGACTCCCAGGGCTGCAATGGTCAGATGCTGAGGAGGGCAAGTCTGATTGTCGAGCACAGCTGGTGTCAGGTTGCAGAGGTGTGTTTGCAGACACTGCTATTGCGGGAGGCCCACAGGGTGTCATGGGCATGAGAGCATTTAGTTAGTACGTTCCCTGGTTTTCTGGACAGAAGGAAGTTGCAGCAGTAGGAGGCAGCGCTCGCTCAGTACGGCTGGTACTGCTGCAGCTGTTTGCAGCCCTGACCAGGGCCTGCCCAGAAGCCTGGGCAGAGGATCAATGTCCTGCTGGAAGAACCTGCGCTTCTGCACCCTGGGAGTCACCTTTTCCACTTCCAAAAGAAGCAGAGACATCGGCCAGGCCCCAGATGCCAGGGCTCCCCTTTCCAAAGCCCAGCTCACACAGGTGGCAAGAGCATCCTGCAAACTGCTTGCTCGACACAGGCTGCTCTTCCAGAATGAGGCATCTCTAGCTAGACCCTGCAATTCACCTTTTAATATCTTTCAGATTTTTATTTCTGAGATCAAATAAGATTTGATCCTAAATACAGGCAGATGGATAAAATAGCTACTATATATTTTGAGTCACTCAGCTACTGGCTTTGAGTCATGATTGTGCTGTCTTTATGGCTCTTAAACACAGTGTTTGCACAGCTTTGTAGAATCTTGCTGGGGTTTTTGGAAGCTGATTTTCTTCTCTGATAACAGAGATAAGGTGTGCTATACTCCACTTCAGGTGAATGCTGGGCAATTAAGATTGCTGGAGGCAAAAGCCTGGTAATGGTTTGGTCAGAGACTCATGCAGATCTGGCACAGCAGCCCTGTCCACAGCACAAGGCAGATTTCACTGTGAGTATGTGAGTTTTCAGGGTGCATGTGTGATCTGGCCTGTGACAGGCAGAGTTTGTCCCTTGCATTTCAGGAAACCTGATGCAGTGTTATAAAGATAAATATGCTGTGGGAATTGATAAACAGTCACAAAATTAATGAGAGCCAAGGAGGCTTCATGGCCATTTGCTCATCTAATGAGAATTTAACAATAAATTGATAAAAAAATATAAATTACATATTTGGTTATTAAAAGCTGATTCAACCAAATAAAGATTGAGCTACACACATACTTATGGGTACTAGCCCTGAACTAGCTGGGGCTGTACCAGTGTCAGACAGGAGCAGACTGAAACTGCTGAAAATAAAAGCAAAATGTGAGGAGGTGACTAGTAAAGTGATTTGTTATTGTCCTTGGTGGATTTTTGCACAGAGTACCAGTTGGGTGTCTGTCCTTGAAGCAGTTCACCCTGAAGGAGGGTACAGGGCACATGGGCAGAACTCTACTGGTGCATGCCCTACCTGCAGTCTGACAGACACAGGTGTGTCAGTCCAGGCGTGCCCTACTCAAGCAGACATTTGTCAGACCGACTTTGTAACTGTGCCTGGTCCTGGAAGAGGGATCTTCTTGTTCTTTCTGGCTTGGCCTCTGTTCACAGAAACAGGACTGTGGGTAGTCCTGGTTCCAAAGCAAGATAAATACCAACAAAACATGGAAGCCATCACCAGTTTCTCCTTCCACAGGGAAGAGACAGAAAACAATTGCACAAGCTACACAAGAAAGGAGCTGAAAAGGTATGTGACAAGACACCTGTGAAGGACAGCTGCTGAGGCAGAGGAGCAAACTGCAGAGGGTTGGCTAGTCAGGGCTAGTGTGTGCAGAGATCCTGGCAATCAGGACAACCAGCCTTGGCCAAAACAAATCCTGCAGGGCATGGCCTCCTTTTTCACTGCACCATACCAGGGGTGCCTTGGTGGTATCTGTAGAATACGAAGTGCTGAGCTGTGTGCTCATGCTTCAGCTTGGGAGGCTTTGTGCACCACAGAGTTGTGGTGGGCTGGAGACCCCATGTGAGAGCTTCCAGAGATGCCCTGGAGTCATGCAGAGAGAGGAGAAAGGCATAGTCATAGCAGGAGAAACCCACTGACCCCGTTGTTCACCACTGCCCTTCCCTGCTTCTGGCAGGTTCTCCGCCTTATGTAACTGGGTCTAACTGTGTTTTCAGAGCCACATTTTTCTCTCCTCTTGGCAGCAGGCTCCCGCCATGCCCTCCCCTGAACCCCACCACGGTGTGCAGGAGCAGGGCAGAGCTCCCATTTCATGGAGCTGTTGCCAGGCAGAACACGCAGCCTTGAGGCCTCCCAGTCCAACTTCACCCTACCAGGGCTGCAGGGTGGCAAGAGATGGGGCCAGCTGGGCAGAGCAAGGAAATAACCCACAGGTGCCTGGAGAGGCCCTATGTGAACCTCTGAGGGTCACTCATGTCAGGCTTTCATAAAAGAGGAGAGAAAATACTCTGAAAACGTGCAGCTCTCAGCAGAAGAGAGTCCAAGCAGCTTCAATGCAAAACCTTTCTCTTTGAAGGGTTTTGAAAGGTGCTATTCCCTGTCCAAAGTGCCCTGGGAGAGGCCAGCCAGCCCGCCAGGGGCTGGGGACTGCAGCCCAGTGCTAAGGGAGGAGGGCACAGCTTGCACCTGGAGAGCTGCAGCCTTGCTGCTGCTGCTGCGCTGAGCAGGAGATGAGCATGAGTCCTTCCTTCTCCCACGCAGGAGCTGGTGCAAACAGGCAACAACCACAGCGACCACTGGCCTCTGCAAAGAAGGCATCAGGAGGCTGTTCACAAGATGATCAGGATCCTTCTTGTCCCTGAGCAACTCTTTGATCTCTGGCCTTTGGGGCCAAGGCAGTAAGGGAAGATATGAAGTAGCCCTTAGAAGGCAGGGAGGCTGCAGATGCCTCTGTTCTTTATCCCAGGCCTGCAGGAGTCAGGGAACAGGAAGGCTTAGATTTCACACCACTTAGCAAATAGGGGCCTTCTGGGAATGGTGTCATCTGTGCTTTGCAGTGCCATCAGAGACAGAAGAATTGCATCATTTCTGTTAGCTGCCAAAATGATGAGATTGCTTGGGCCTTGCAACAACAACAAAATCAAACAAAAACCCCAAACAACCAAAAAAACCCAAAAACCAAAACCACCATGACAACTTGATTTTCCTTTAACCCTTCAAGGACCTGATGCCTCCAAGACACCAACTAGGGAAGTGCCTGCCCCCCTTCAGCCTGTGGGGAAAATGTCTCCTAAGTGTAATGATGCCATAAACTGTCCTTATTCAGCTGGTGTATTGAGAGCCCAGAGCCTCTGGGGTCAGGACAGACTGATGCTTTCCTCAGGCTTTGGGGTCCATCAGGCCACTCTTGGTGCATTGCAGGGTGTTAGGACTGCAATACCTGCACTCTGTGCAGATGTGCTCCCCACAGCCTTTGAGGACAGAGGGAAGTGGTGCAAGGGGTGGCAGCCCAGGGCCTGCCGGGCTGTGTCCCGCTGTGTCCCAGCCCAGAAGGGGTTAAGGTGAGGCCTGTTCCAGGGGGTCACAGCAGCTGGCAGGAGGGGCGGTTTTGGGAGGGGAGAGCAGCCCTCTCCCTGAGCCAATGGCCAAACGAGTCCGTCCTCACGCCCAGTTCTGAGGCCTATTTCATGGGCAAAAATTCGCAGGAATTCCTTCTCAAGGGGATTCGTCCTGGATGAACAGTAGGGACTGGACCCCCCAGCTTGTTGGTCTCTCTCTCTGTGTGCTTTAGAAGGTAAAGTACTGTGCTCTAGTACCTTGATTCTTTCAGGAGGAAAAGTGAGGAGATCATGCCTGGCTGCCTACACTGAAGGCATCAGCTGTACCTCTGCCTGCAGCTCCCCTTCGCATGGGAACCATGTTGCATGGGGGTGTGAAGGCTCTGCATTGTGTGTCTGGGACTGAGCCTGCCCTGAACTGAGATGTATGGCTTACTTCTCTGCTCATTTTTTATGTAGCCCTGCTGCAAGTTTTTCAGCTGCCTTTCTTTTGGTAGAAAGGACACCCAGGAGGTACTAGTAGAGAAGCTGGAGTCTTGCTTTGTGGCTCTATTAGATCAGCCTGAGCTGCTATAAACAGGCATGAATGGGGCATCTCTAGGTGCAAGCTTCACTGAAGCAGTGAAGACATTTGTTCAGGTGGCACATCTTTCCTGAACCAGGCAATGCTACAGCCCTTCCAGCTCAGTCTCTGCAGCAAGGAAGGGGTAGCTGTGTTACAGGTATCTGCAAGTATGGTTCTAGCTGCCATCAGGAAAGGGCCACTGTTCACTGAATTGCCTTTCAGTGCAACAGAGAAATAAAGCAGTGCAGAGAGCATAAGCAGTTTATGGCAGGATTACAGGGTAGTGTGCTAGTTTCAGCAAAAAAGGGTGTGAAGGCTCAGGAGTTCTCTGTCTGCCCTGTGTCCTGTCCCTAACCTTCTGCAGGTTCTGCCCTGAGTCAGCAGCAGTTTGTAAATAAGGCTTTTGCTGGCTTGAGTCTGGTTTCTGCTCTGGGTATAAGTGCTGGGGTGTCTAAGTTCCTTTTGTGTGTGTTTTGTGGCCTAGAAGGCAGCTGTTCTCGTGTTGAGCTTTCCTTGTTGCCCAGCTTTGGGAAGGAGTACAGGCCCTCTGCCTGGGGAAGTGCCACCTCCCTGATTTCCCTCTTGGCTGTGCCAGTCTTGCAACATTCTCCAAGTACTGCCTTTTGACCTGGGTCTCTGGGCCAGGCTGATGCCCCCTGTTGCTCTGCCAACAGGCAAGTGTTTAACCTCTACCCTGCCCCTGCCCAGTGGACCAGAACTACCTTTTTGGCATCTGAAATTTGATTTAAGCAGTGCCGTATTTCTGTCTCCAGACTGGAGGGGCATTATGTATGTGAACAACCACAGTGAAGGTTGAGAACCAGAACTGATCCTTGTGGTTGCAGCTTGAGCTGTGCAAGTGAATAGCTGGGGGGGAAGAAGGGAGATGACCCAGCCCTTCTGTCCATGGAACACTGAATCTGCAGTCAAGCAGAGACCACAACATGCTGCTAGCTCATGGCTGCTGAGTGTAATGGGGGTCTGCTCCTCCTTAGCAAAGCAAGCTCATACTAAGCAGTGGAGCAGCTAGCAAACAGAGGTACCTTTTTCTTTCCCACTGCACTGTGCTGTCATTTATACATGGGGTTTAACTTAATTCTGGCACTGAATGCAGCCCTACTTGCTGCTGCTGACTGAGCTGTCCATAGGCAGCAGGTAGGGTCTGCAGCTCTCACAAGGGTTACTTTTGGATAGTCAGGGGTTGTGTCCCTAATCGGGCAGACCCCTTGTTTGGCATGTGTTAACTAAGCCTTGGAAATCCACTTCACACTGACAGCTCTCAGAATGGACTCATACCTGATCCAAGTGAACGGCCGTGGAGATCATGCCCCTCTGCTGGATGTTCATCTCAAGACCAACGGGAACAACATATCGCTGGGGAAGGTGAAGAGCCGAAAGCCAAGATGGGCTGTCAGGGCTTCTGAAATGTCAAAGAAGACTTTCAATCCTGTTCGAGCCATTGTAGACAGCATGAAGGTGGAGCCCAACCCAAAGAAAGCTATGATCTCCTTGTCCTTAGGTGAGCATAGTGCTGTGGCTGAAGCCTCAGAGCAGCAGGGTCAGCTGTGTGGCTGGCAGATGGCAGGGCTCTGAAGCAGCAAAGCTTGTGTAGGCATCCAGAGGTAGGCCAGACAACCACACACCTCTGGGTCTGTCACTGATCATTGAGAATGTTAACATTTTTAAATCTTTGAAAAGGAGATCCAACGGTCTTTGGAAACCTTCCCACAAATGATGAGGTCACACGGGCTATGAAGGAGGCTTTGGACTCAGGACGTTACAACGGTTATGCTCCATCTGTTGGTAAGTTGACAAAACTCACTCTGTAAGAGCTGGGTGAAGTCATGCCAGCTCCCACCCACTGCAGGTCTATGGGGCCCACAGACATCTTTCCAGTAGCCCCCTGCAGCTGCCCTCACCAATAGGCCCATGAGCACACAAGCAGGTGTATCCCTGGATACATCTGAGTGCTCTTCCCTGCATGATCCTTGAGGCCTGGAGCCTCCTGCAGAGCCTGTGCTTGCTGCCCCAGCCGTTACAGCAGGCAGGTTTTCAGGCACCCAGAAGGGCTCAGGGCCGTGTCTGCCTGACGTGGGTCACAGCCAAGTTCCTTTCTGACCTGCTTTGACCAGGACTCCCCTTGGACTTCCTGACTTCACAGACAACATGAGCCCTCTTCGTAGTTAGTGCAAAAAGCAGGCACAGAGCACAGACCATACCTGCCTCGCAGGGCAACATGTGGTGACAGGGAGGGCTGCCCCTGGGCCCTCACTGAACAGTGAAGGCCATGCAAAGAGCACTCAGCTTCCTGCAGGTCACAGCAGCTCCTTGGCTACCTGTCACCCTGCTCCTGAGGTCTGTGTCCAGGAGATGCAGGGCACAGAGCCTTCCTGCCCAGGGTATGTCCCTGCTCCTGGCCTGCCTGGCCCGGCCACGGGGCTGCCTGGTTCTTGGCCTGAGGCAGGACAGTCTCTGCCACCTTGGCACTAAGAAATGGGCTTTCTCCATCTGGGTGGCAGCTTTGAGCCCTATACCGGCAAGAAAAAGGAAACTATCTATCAAAAACCTTCTCCTCCATGTTTGGCTTCTCTTTCCCCAGGCTACCAGTCCTGCCGGGAGGCCGTGGCCAGGTACTACAGCTGCCCAGAGGCACCCCTGCAGGCCCAGGTACTGTGTTGTGCTGCCCCTGCCAGACCAGATGGTGTGGGGGTCTGCCCCAGCTCTCCCTGTCCTGCCCAGCTGTGTGACTGAAGGCTAGTCCATGGCCTTGTCCCACACTGGTCTACTGCTGCTCTCATCCCTTGCCCATCCCTTCTTCACCCTCCTTAGGAGGAGGCTGAGCTCCCCAGCTGTTAGAGGGTTCCTGCTTTCAGTCAGGCTGTGGAATTGTGAATTGTTTTGGCTGAAAAGCTCTCAGCTCTCACCTAGCAGAGCCTGGGCATTATGTCCCTGCCATGTGGTTGGGGTACTTCAGAGTGGCTGTGCTTTCTGCTGACTCCTGTATGCTCTTTATAGGATGTCATCTTAACAAGTGGCTGCAGCCAGGCCATAGAACTTGCCTTGGCGGTGCTGGCTAACCCAGGACAGAATATCCTGGTGCCACGACCTGGCTTCTCCCTCTACAAGACTCTGGCATTGTCTATGGGGATTGAGGTCAAGCTCTACAACCTCTTGGTAAGTGGTAGCAGGCCTGGAAGGGGCAGCCCTGACATTTCTGTCTCTCAGAAATACCCTGTCCCTGCCTGGGAAGTAGGTAAAGATGCAACCTGAGCAACTCTGGAGACCCTGTCACACCTCACCCTGTGTGGCAACTCCATCCAGTTTCTCAGCTGTCACTTCACTTCCTCTTCTCTTAACTAGCCAGAGAAGGGCTGGGAAATTGATTTGAAGCACTTGGAGTCTCTCGTGGATGAGAAGACAGCTTGTCTCATTGTGAACAACCCGTCGAACCCCTGTGGCTCTGTGTTCAGCAAGAGCCACCTCCAGAAGATCCTGGCAGGTGAGTCTGCCTGTGTTTCTTGTGTATGGTTGCAGTCTGGTGTGCATTGCCCACATCTCAGTTACTGCAGCACCATGGCCCAGGGCTTTGCTCCTCTGCTCATAACTGGCTCCATCTCAGGAAGCAGGGCTGGCTCAGTGTGCAGGTGTTGCCATATCTGTGCAGGAAGAGGCACAGCATGTGTCTTGCTCTTCCTTACATGGTCTGTGTGGCTGGGACTGCTCATTTCTCCACTCTAGCTCTGCAGAGGGAGAGTGTTCATGGGGAGCCCTATGGTTCCTGGCCCTTGGCCTATCAGTAGGAGGGCTGAGCTGCCTGCTCCCATAGGTGAGAGCAGAGCTGGGTTCAGCCAGGGCAGGGATCTCCAGTGGTTGGGCTTTCTGAATGAATAGTCTGTAGGAGGAAGATAGGGACCCTCTGCCATGGGCTTCCCTCAGAGCCCTGTCAGGCCCTGCAGCAGGCAACAGGCAAGTCTGCTCCCATGGAGGGTGCAGCATGGCCAGGCTGAATGTCCTCTCTCCCACAGTGGCATCAAGACAGTGCATACCCATCCTTGCTGACGAGATCTATGGAGACATGGTGAGTATCAGCTGAGTCCTTTCCACCCCCATGCTCCCTGTCCTTTCTGACACACTCACCCTTTAGCCACGACAGCCAAGTCTCCAGAGGTGTGCACAGCTCCACCTCCCCATACTATGCCTGGGTCTATGCCTGGAGCTCCCAGTCTTCTGCTGTGTCTCCCATGTCCGGCTCCTTTCCTCTTACCAAACTTCTTGCTTTCATGCAAGTTCCCTTACCATGTTCATACCTTGAAGCTGGGAGCTTTCACCATCCACTTCCCATCACTTCCCTGCCTCCCTTCTTGTTGTCCCTCATGCACACCCCACAGTTCTCACAGTAAGAGGCAGGGACAGCCCTAACACAGGCTCCTGTCACAGGTGTTTGCTGCGGGAGGCCGTGGCCAGGTACTACAGCTGCCCAGAGGCACCCCTGCAGGCCCAGGTACTGTGTTGTGCTGCCCCTGCCAGACCAGATGGTGTGGGGGTCTGCCCCAGCTCTCCCTGTCCTGCCCAGCTGTGTGACTGAAGGCTAGTCCATGGCCTTGTCCCACACTGGTCTACTGCTGCTCTCATCCCTTGCCCATCCCTTCTTCACCCTCCTTAGGAGGAGGCTGAGCTCCCCAGCTGTTAGAGGGTTCCTGCTTTCAGTCAGGCTGTGGAATTGTGAATTGTTTTGGCTGAAAAGCTCTCAGCTCTCACCTAGCAGAGCCTGGGCATTATGTCCCTGCCATGTGGTTGGGGTACTTCAGAGTGGCTGTGCTTTCTGCTGACTCCTGTATGCTCTTTATAGGATGTCATCTTAACAAGTGGCTGCAGCCAGGCCATAGAACTTGCCTTGGCGGTGCTGGCTAACCCAGGACAGAATATCCTGGTGCCACGACCTGGCTTCTCCCTCTACAAGACTCTGGCATTGTCTATGGGGATTGAGGTCAAGCTCTACAACCTCTTGGTAAGTGGTAGCAGGCCTGGAAGGGGCAGCCCTGACATTTCTGTCTCTCAGAAATACCCTGTCCCTGCCTGGGAAGTAGGTAAAGATGCAACCTGAGCAACTCTGGAGACCCTGTCACACCTCACCCTGTGTGGCAACTCCATCCAGTTTCTCAGCTGTCACTTCACTTCCTCTTCTCTTAACTAGCCAGAGAAGGGCTGGGAAATTGATTTGAAGCACTTGGAGTCTCTCGTGGATGAGAAGACAGCTTGTCTCATTGTGAACAACCCGTCGAACCCCTGTGGCTCTGTGTTCAGCAAGAGCCACCTCCAGAAGATCCTGGCAGGTGAGTCTGCCTGTGTTTCTTGTGTATGGTTGCAGTCTGGTGTGCATTGCCCACATCTCAGTTACTGCAGCACCATGGCCCAGGGCTTTGCTCCTCTGCTCATAACTGGCTCCATCTCAGGAAGCAGGGCTGGCTCAGTGTGCAGGTGTTGCCATATCTGTGCAGGAAGAGGCACAGCATGTGTCTTGCTCTTCCTTACATGGTCTGTGTGGCTGGGACTGCTCATTTCTCCACTCTAGCTCTGCAGAGGGAGAGTGTTCATGGGGAGCCCTATGGTTCCTGGCCCTTGGCCTATCAGTAGGAGGGCTGAGCTGCCTGCTCCCATAGGTGAGAGCAGAGCTGGGTTCAGCCAGGGCAGGGATCTCCAGTGGTTGGGCTTTCTGAATGAATAGTCTGTAGGAGGAAGATAGGGACCCTCTGCCATGGGCTTCCCTCAGAGCCCTGTCAGGCCCTGCAGCAGGCAACAGGCAAGTCTGCTCCCATGGAGGGTGCAGCATGGCCAGGCTGAATGTCCTCTCTCCCACAGTGGCATCAAGACAGTGCATACCCATCCTTGCTGACGAGATCTATGGAGACATGGTGAGTATCAGCTGAGTCCTTTCCACCCCCATGCTCCCTGTCCTTTCTGACACACTCACCCTTTAGCCACGACAGCCAAGTCTCCAGAGGTGTGCACAGCTCCACCTCCCCATACTATGCCTGGGTCTATGCCTGGAGCTCCCAGTCTTCTGCTGTGTCTCCCATGTCCGGCTCCTTTCCTCTTACCAAACTTCTTGCTTTCATGCAAGTTCCCTTACCATGTTCATACCTTGAAGCTGGGAGCTTTCACCATCCACTTCCCATCACTTCCCTGCCTCCCTTCTTGTTGTCCCTCATGCACACCCCACAGTTCTCACAGTAAGAGGCAGGGACAGCCCTAACACAGGCTCCTGTCACAGGTGTTTGCTGACTGCAAATATGAACCCATTGCAACTCTCAGCACCAATGTGCCAATCTTATCCTGTGGTGGCTTGGCAAAGCGATGGCTGGTCCCTGGCTGGCGGATGGGCTGGATCCTAATTCATGACAGGAGAGACATCTTTGGTAATGAGGTAAGAACTGCTCAGTGTTTCTGTCATAGCAACAAGCTTTCAGTGTGTGGATCACCAGCACTTTAGCTGATACTGGCATACGCTGTTCTTCTGCTCTCACATGTGTCACACAATTGCTTATACATTCCTTCCTTACTCTGTCTGCTCCCACACGTGGCCTCCTACCCACATCTGTACTGTAACACACTAATTGTCTCTGCTGCTTCTTCATATATGCTTTGTCCTTTTTGTGTGCTTCTAATTCCTTTTCTTCTCAAATAGTTCCAGTGTACACTGAAGGTACTGCATGGCTTATCCAGCATGTGGAGTCCATGTGTGGTCTCTGTGTGCTCTTACATGGTTTATCTTAATTGTAAGTACAGAGCACTTTGCAGTGCTGCCAGTGCTTTATCTGGCTATTTGTTCATCTGTGTTACAAGAACCACCATCTACTATAGTGACCTTTCCACCTAGAAGGCTTTCTGTGGAGGAGGAGGAGGGAGAAGAGAGAGCCAACTGAGTGAGCAGAAGAGCTGATGTCGGTTGTCTCTACCTGGCTTTGAAAGGGTGGATCGTGGGCCCAAACCTGAGGGGAAAGCTCTGGCTTTATTTGATAAGCTACATTCCAGCCTGATTGTAGTCAGATTAGAAAACTCCAAAGGGCTGTGTCCCTTGGCATTACAATCTGCAACTGAGGAACAGAGAATGACATTGTGAATTGTCTGCAAATACTTGGCATATAGTCAAGCAAATGTTCTTTAGTACTCTGTATGCTTACTGAAGAGAGGGGTGTGAACAGCTGTAGAAATAGTCTTGGAATAGGTCTTGGAATTGTCCCTTCAGGGAAGCACAGTGTGAGCTGCAAATATCACCATGTTTTTTTCAGATCAGGGATGGCCTTCTAAGGCTGAGTCAAAGGATCCTAGGACCCTGTACAATTGTCCAAGGAGCACTGGAACGTATCTTGCACCGCACACCCCCTGAGTTCTACCACAACACCCTCAGCATCCTCAAGGTAAAAAGGCTGTGAAATGTCAGCACAGTTTGTTCATGGATTGTTTGGAGAGAGTCATATCTCTCTGGCTCATCAACCCTCCTTGCCCCACTTCAAGATGCAGTTCTATCTGTGACTGGTAGAGCCCAAAAAATCCAATTCCAGCAGGAGACCTGGTAACTGGGGCAGAAATATTTGCTGTGCTAAATTTCGAGCAGCTCAGCCCTGCAGCTGGAGGTGGCAACCCAGGGGATGGGATGTTTGGCACTGACTTACTGAGCTCAGCTCAGTCACACCTGCTGTACTCAAGGCCACGATCACCCATGCTGTTTGCATTTGTTGTCCCTTTTATTTACAGTGGGTGACCCTGTTTATATTCCTGGTCTGGAGCTTGGCTTCAGTTTGCTGAGCTGCTTCCTGGAATTTCTCCTGTTTTGAAATTCTCCTTTCTGCTTTTCAGGCCAATGCTGACCTTTGTTATGCTGCCTTATCAGCTATCCCTGGCCTCCAGCCTGTCCGGCCTGCTGGAGCCATGTACCTCATGGTAAGTGGAGAGAGAGTCATGCCACTTCCAGATCATTAACAGTCAGACTAGGTCTCTTGCCAATGCTGGTCAGTGGTTTCAGACTGGTGCTTGGCAGCAGGTCTCCCTTACCATGCACTTTCACATTGCCCTGTGTGGTAAATGTATCCTTTGGTCACTTTAGAAGGCCAGAATATGTTGTTCACTCCTCACACAGCAGAGGCTGGTACATTTCACTAACTCCCTTCTGCACAGAACTCACCAACTTGTACTTGGCAAAACAATGTTGTTTTACCTCAATTATTTTTATTATTTTTTTACCTGGATTTCACCATGAGGGTAGTAAGGTCCTGGAACAGGTTGTCCAGGGAGGCTGTGAAAGCCCCCTCCTTGGAGGGGTTCAAGGCCAGGTTGTATGAGGCTTGTGCAGCCTGGTCTGGTGGGAGGTGTCCCTGCTCATAGCTGGGAGGGTGGATCCTGGTGATCTTTAAGGTTCCTTCCAACCTTCACCATTCTGTGATTCTGTGATTTTAAGTCTGCTAGCAATGGGGAGCCCCTAGACAAGTCAGATTATCATACCTCCTGTTGAACATGTAGCCTTCTTCCTACTAGCAAGTGTGTCTTCTGCCTGTGCAGATGCTGCTTCTTCTGCCTTTTTCCATACTTGTTTGGGGTTTTTTTTAAGCTTTTTATGATGTGGTGAAACTTCCTTTTTCATCACAACACGCTGAATTGAGACATTTAAGTCTCTTAAATTTATCACATTTTAAATCCTTTTTCTCTCTGTTGTCTCATAGTGTCTGCAGTTTTTCATCAGCTTTTAAAATTGTGATCAAAGAACTAGAGAGTACTGCAGTATCAATCCTGCTGTTCTTGTATCAGTTGACCCCATTTCCAGTGTTACCCAGAGCTCCACAGGTCTTTCTGCTTTTGCTCTTTGTGTAGAGGCAGAGCTGTAAGATTCTTTCACACCTATTGTATTTCTGCAGTATCTGAACATTTATTTCAGCTTAAATCATCTGGTAAAATTTTTCTTCCACTGGCTCTTTCAGAACTTCTGCATGCAAGTTATTTCTCACTTGATTTGTTTAATAATATTTTCACTGTATGTTTAAAATAATAATTGGTTATGAACAAATGGCCAGGAAATCACTGTCCTTATGTGATAAAGGGACAGCCTCCTCCTTTCCAAATACCAAATATTTATTCAATATTTCAGTATTTCCATGTAATTTTACCAATTATATCATCTTGCAAGGATTTATGTTGTTATTTTTATTCTAGATCTTGCTGTCTTTTTTTAAACCACAATGTTAGTTAGTCTTTTTCTTGCTGGATGGATTTCCTGCATGACAGAGTTATTAATGCATATTGACTTAGAGTTCTCTCCCAGGCTTTTTTCAATATCTTATTTATTCTTTTTCACTTATGATTGGTTACTCTATCTTTGCCATAAGTTTATTTACTTAAGCTGTCCTTAATGGAAATTCCAGCTTTAGGCAGTTAGTGAATACTTCTTAAAGAAGCCCCTGTTGTCATTTATATGTTTCTGTTTGTCTTGTGTTCCAGTCAGCCTAAATAGGCAGAAATTGAAGGTGGGCAGCTGCACTTCCTGGGAAGTTGTTGGGCCATGTGGGTAATCAGGGACACTGCCTATAATTTTGGTGTCCTTGGTTGCCATGTTGCATCCCTCTGTTGCAGGTTGAGATTGAGATGGAGCATTTCCCTGAGTTTGAAAATGATGTGGAGTTCACCGAGCGACTCATCTCGGAGCAGTCTGTGTTCTGCTTGCCAGCCACGGTGAGCCTCGTGCCCAAAGCCCAGGGAGCTGTGGGGCAGAGTGTGGGGAGAGAAGCAGCAGGGTGTGCAGCCCTGAGCTCTGGGGACAGGCTGGGGTTTGTGCATGCAGTGTCTGTGGTCTGTCAAGGTGTGTGTGCTGGCTGTGAGCTCCAGTGCAGTTGTGTAGGGATGGAGACTGGCAGTCTCTGCCTTGCTACCAGCCCTTGATCAGGCTGCCAGGATCTTCCCAGCTCCAGACTTGTTCTGTATTTCTTGAGTTGTTGGAGCTGTATTCTTGAGCCTCATGTACTTCGTCCTTTCTCATTTCAGTGCTTTGAGTACCCAAACTTCTTCCGTGTGGTGATCACTGTGCCTGAGGAAATGATCTTGGAGGCCTGCAGCCGCATTCAGGAGTTCTGTGAGATGCACTACCAGGGTGCTGAGGGGGCCCAGGATCTGGAGTGTGACAAGTAGCCACAGCTGGTCTCCTGCCTCTGCCAAGCACCACCTTGTGTGAGGCAGCAGCCAGGCAGGCAGGTCTGCTTTCATCCCCTGCCTCCAAGCAGCCACCATCCTGCTAGTTCATGTTTTGTGCTCCACAGACCCCTCAGCACTAAGGAAAAAAAGCAGCCACCTCTCTCTCCTCCTCTGCAGCTTGCACACCCTCTGGCACCCGGTGCCTGTGCTCTCCATTCACTCTGCACTTGCACCCTGTGTTGGGCTGTGCTGCCTGCAAACCAGCTGCAGGCAGGAGCACAAGGCTGCTCCTGTGCTGGCAGCACTTCCCGAGGGGACAGGAGATGGCCACTGTCTTGGAGAACAAGAGGAAAGTATTCACCTCTTATTTACCTGTGTTACCTAAGGAGGCCAAAGCTCTTTACACTGAGCCCTTTCTATGACAAAGGGAGTAAATTATTGTGACTTTTTTATTAATAAAGATTCTGACATGCCAGTCTCTGCAAAATCCTCCTGTTGTGCCAGGTGCTTGGCTGCCCTGTGGGTCACCCCTGCTCAGCCCAGGCAGAGGTCGGGGAGCACGGCCCCCAGGCCGCAGCCCGTGCTGCTCTGCAGCGGGGCCGCCGGCATCCCCAGCAGCAGCGGTGGCGAAGGGGGTGGCAGCCCATGAAATGCTTGGGCTGTGCAGGGTGTTTGCAACACGCCAGCTGTGCCAGGGTCACTGCTGAATACGTCAGCTCCATAAAGTAGTAAGGAACCGGTGGCCCGGTGTCTGCTCCTGTGGAAAGAGGAGTCACCTGCAGATAACACTCACTGGGCTTCCTGCTCTGGCGAGCTGCTCAGGGACAGTTTCTGAAAGAGAGTTGACTTGTGGAGTGCCTCCTGTTGTTACCTACAGCTCTGTTCACCTGTCCTCCTGCAGAATTGGGATCCACAGGTAAACCTTGCCTCCCCAGTGATGGGAAAAGTGCGCCAGCTCTAGATGACAGTACACCATGAGAGGGGAGTTATCTATATGAGAAAGACTGCAGTGTATAAAAAGGTCATCAGCACATCAGCTGAGTGTCCCTGCTACATCCTTCCCTGCAAAGAAAGCAATCCCAGAACAAAAAGAGAAACAAGCTGGGGCTGTGTGTGAGTAGCAGACAGCTTCAGAGATTTCATGCCACTAGACCTCCAAATAGAGGCAAATAACCTGAGCTGCTTAAGACAGAACATTGACAAGTGGTAGGGAGCTGGGGTGTGTGAGGGATCTGTTGGGACAGGAGACCTTTACAGCATGACATTGCTGCAGTGATCTCTCCAGGTCCTTAACTTGACCCAAAAGCTTTTAATTGTATGTTCTCTCCCCTGTTCAGCTGAGGAGGTTGGTGGGCACCTGGCATCCAGGGTCAACCTACCACAGACACTTTCCCTTCCAGAGTGGCCTCAGGGATGTCTGTTAACAGGTAAGTATTCTGCACTGATTAGCACTGCTTGGTTTATTCTTCACCCAGCAGCATTTGGCCAGGGACACTGTGAGAGCCAGAGACATAGGCATATATATAGCTCATATATCTCAAGATATTTAGATTGCTCAAGGCCACATCCTCTGTTGCCATCTTCTGCAAACAATACTGCCTTTTGACCACACCTAGGTTTTCCCGGCTGCAATAGCAAACTAGCATTAAACCACAAACGTGCTAGTATCATTTTTCAGGCATTATGTTCACAGACGCTTTGCGTCACAGTATGGGTGTAGCCTAGAGCACCCTGCCAGCCAGGCAGACTAGCCTAAGCTGGTGTTTGGACATGCTTTGTGCCAAAAAAAGCCCCTTCAGCACTGACACCAAGGAAGAAGGCAAGACAGGTCTGGAGCTGCTCTTCCTCACATGCTCAGAAAAGGTGCTCTGGTAGAGCTCCCAGTGCCTTTATGGCTGACCCACGGCCACGCTCCTTCTCTTAGCTGGGGAGCACCAGCTGTGTAGCCCAGAGCAGGCTTGCAATGTGCTCCTCTCTGCACTGCCTGTGTTTAGAAGAGTGACCCACCCCAGACACAGGGACCAGGCAGTGAGGCAACCTTGTGCTTTCCTTGGGAAAGGAAGAAACTTTTTGGCTCATAGGCAAATGAAGGCGAAATGTGTAAGTCCCCAGCTCCCAAAGGGGCTGCCTGCAGGGCAAACCGGCACTTGAGGCAGGTTGGGTCAAACCACACCTGCC
>NW_009952582.1:68363-83020 GCF_000747805.2 Chaetura pelagica | reverse complement strand
GGTGCAGGCGGGGACCGACCATCGCCTCGGGGTCCCGTGAGCGGCGCGGGGAGGACGCGGCCAGCCCGGGGCGCCAGGGGATCCGGCCCCGCCAGGAGCCCGGGGCAGCGGAGCCCTGGGCACTCGTCCCTGCGAGGAGCAGCGACTGGGTGAGAAAAGCCGTCCCGCCAGGTTTGTTGTTTTGTGGGGTTTCTGGGGGCGGGGGGGTCGTCCTGGCCGGCCCCCCTGCGTGGTCACCGCATTGGCTCCCATGGCAGCTCCCTGGTGTCTTTCATCCCTTCGGGATGCAGGGAGTGTGAGCCATCCCAACATCAGGAGCTAACTGTTCCCTCTACATAAATACTAGCGAACACATGAGAGACACTCGTAGTTGCCTAAGTCTGCCTTTCTGATAGGAAGGGGAGAAACAGTAGCAGCATAATCTGTCCTTGTGTTTGAGAATGTCTAAGGTCAAAGTTGTGATCTGAGCCAGACAGGATGTTACAAGATCACAAACTTCCCTTGAAATTTGAGAAGACAATGTCACTCTTATCTCTGTCTGGAATCCTGTTGGTGAATAAACATTGCTGTCTGCAAAGAGGGGTGCTCAGGAGACATGAGTTGAGTACTGAAGAAGAGGGGACCAGTATGCAGAACATAGGAAGGCTTTTCCATCAGCCTGGATCCCCTTGTATGTTGTGATCTATATTGCATGTGCCGATGGCTCCAGAGTTGATATCGCTCCTCTTAGTTCTGTGGGCTCCTTTTGCAGTCAGTGGAAAGAGACAGAGGCTTCTGTAGCATCATTCCCATGAACTGCTTTATATATCAACCTGGTATAAGATGAGTTGTGTTCTCTAGGGCATATACGAGTGGATGCTAAGATCTTGCGTAGCTTGAAGACTGTGAATAGGGAGAAATTACTCATAGTCAAAAGGTGGTATTACCTAATACAGTTTTTATATGCCAGTTTCAATACAGAGAGGAATAGTTTTCGTAGCATGCAGTTGAAGATATTTTAATCTCCAGGGAATACTGTTAAAGCCAAAAGTATCTGTGAGTTCAAAACCCATGATTGGGCAAGTGACCAGAAAAAAAATATCTAGGTGCTGTAAAATCCAAAGGCAAGCTTGATCTCAACTGATTTTAGGAAGCTTCAATGCAGATGTCTACTTACAAACATTGCTCCCCACTCTTGTCACAGCCAAGAAAAAGAAACGGGAACTTCTGGGGCATCACTCACTAGCTTATTTTGGACACCTACATTCAGAGAGGTCAATCCTGTGCTCTAGAACCCTCTGTAGGCAGCACCTGAAGGAGAAATTCCCTTCTTGCTCTCTTCCCTGATTATCAGCTCTTGATGGTGACAGAAGACAGGGCACAGGGAGTGGTCAGAGCTTTCAGCTGAGCTGATTCCATTGCTCTAGGTATGCCTGTTTCTCTCATCAGACTATCAATGATACATCCTCAGGGAGGGAGTCTTCTGCAGTGCCAGCACTGAGGAGTCAATACCTCTGACATTCCTCCTCGGCCTACTTGCTGCTGCACTGGGTCAGGTGCGCTCTGTGTGTGCTGAGCAGCACAGCACACATTCCTTGCTTCTTCAGAGTGTAACAGATGGAAAGGCTGTGGTTGCATGGGCAGTTCACAGGGCTCATTAGTCTCTGAATCCTCAGAAAACACCCTTAATCATGGAAGGGGGTAGAAAGAAGAAATGTGATCAGCCACAGTTTGAGGTGGAAGTAAGGCATGCAAGGCCAGCTCAGAGGGCCAACTGTGTCCTGGGGTGCATCACTAGCAGTGTGGCTAGTGAGTTGAGGAAGGTGATTCTTCCTCTCTGCTCTGGTGAGACCCCCCCTGGAGAGCATTCAGCTCTGGAGCCCTCAGCACAAGAAGAATATAGACCTGTTGAAGTGAGTCCAGAGGAGGGCAACAACAGCAATCCAAGGACTGGATCACCTCTCCTATGAAGACAGGCTGAGAGAGCTAGGGTTTGTTCAGCCTGAAGAAGAGAAAACTCCAGGGAGACCTTACTGCAGCCTTTCAATACTTACAGGGAGCCTGTAAGAAAGATGGGGATGGACTTCTTAGCAGGGCCTGTAGTAATAGGACAAGGGATAATGATTGTAAACTGGAAAAGGTTAGATTTAGGCTAAATACTAGGAAGAATTTTTTTACAATGAGAGTGGTGAAACACTGGCACAGGTTGCATAGAGAGGTAGGAGATGCCCCATCCCTGGAAACATTCAAGGTCAGGTTAGATGGGGCTCTGAGCAACCTGCTGTATCTGAGGATGTCCCTCTTCATGGCAGGAGGGTTGGATTAGATGACCTCTAAAGGTCCCTTCCAACTCAAACCGTTTTGTGATTCTATGGGGCTGACTGCCCTTAAGTAAAAGGCTGACTGCTGTTTACTTCTGCTTTGCTTCATGAAACTTAAGAGTCAGACATACAGGGAGAATGATGTCCATTGGTCAGGAGCCAGGGGATACCTCCTATACCTCCTTCACTTTCCACAGTGTGCAGGTCTCAGGAAATACAGTGTTGCCAGAACAGTGTGCTCTCCCAAGCCTCTTCTCCAAAGAAGAGTACATTTTCCCCTGTGCAACTGCCACAGAAGCTGCCTTCTGGAAAGCTCTGCTAAGTAGTTGGAACTTGGGATCTGAGCAACTGAAAAAAATCTGTTCAGCCCTCTAAGTAGAGGACAGTACAGCACTGTTCAGTGTAGTCATAATGTCTGAATACTGGTGCCAAAGGACCAGAATGCCTTTGGGAAACTATACACACATGTGGAGCAGGAGTTTTGGTACATATTTGTTCATGCAACTGTTGGTCAGGGAGGCTTCATGAAAAGCCACTCAAGTGGTGTGTGACCTGTTCAAACCAGCTTTGTAACACTGACATACAGGTAGATCCTTCCTTCAAAGTGTGGCAATGCAGGCATAGGAGCACGTAGGTGAAATCCAGGTGCAGAATATTGCCTGGTTTTCTCTGCAGAGCCCTACCTGGACCACTGCCAGCTCCTCACTCGGTTTCCTTGCTCAGGGTTACCAGGGCTTGACCATCTGTGTTTGCAACGCAGCAAATGAAAGGGAATGTGACCTGCCACATTCAGGTTGTCCTGCCTGCTGGAAGGACCATCCTTGCCCAGATTTTTGCTTCTGCTATCTCCTATACTCCACTTGTCCTCAGAGTAGCTCAGTGAGATCCTTGGGGACAGGGGGTACCAACACACCTCTCCAGACTGTGACAGAAATTATGAAACCTGGAGCAGGAGTGATCCAAAGCGATCGTCTCTGCGTGGCTGCAGAAAACTGTGTTTCTCTTGAGCCCAGTGCTGCTCTGCTTCACTACCTTACCTGGCACAGCCCCACTGCAGCTCCAGCACCCTTGTGAATAATTAACAGGCCAAGTCCAGCTGCTCCTTTCATGGCTTCTCCTTTCACACAATTCTCTTTCCCAGCCCCCCAGCGCTTAACTCAAGCAAGGCACAGCCAGGAAAGAATCAAAAAGACATGTGAATCAGCAAGTTTGCTGAGGATACAGAACTGGGAGGGGTGGCTGACACACCAGAGGGCTGTGCTGCCATCCAGTGTGACCTGGACAGGCTGGAGACCAGAGCAGAGAGGAGCCTAATGAGGTTCAACATGGGCAAGTGTAGGGTCCTGCACCTGGGGAGGAAGAACCCCATGCAGCAGGGGTGGACCTGCTGAAAAGGAGTTCCAAGGAGAAGGATCTGGGAGTCCTGGTAGACAGTTAATTATCCGTGAGCCAGAAATGTGCCCTTGTGGCCAAGAAGGCAATTTGAATGCTGGCATGCATAAGGAAGAGTGTGGCCAGTAGGTTGAGAAAGGTCATTCTCCCCCTCTACTCTGCCCTGGTGAGGCCACACCTGGAGAACTGGGTCCAGTTCTGGACTCCCCAGTTCAAGAGAGACAGGGAACTGCTGGACAGAGTCCAGTGGAGGGCAACAAAGATGACTGGGGGATTGGAGCATCTCTCTTATCAGGAAAGGCTGAGAGATCTGGCACTGTTTAGCCTGGAGAAGAGAAGGCAGAGGGGAGGCCTTATCAATGCCTATAAGTAGCTGCATAGTGGGTGCAAGGAGGATGGAACCAGACACTACTCAGTAGTTCCCAGTAACAGGATGAGTGACAACAGGCACAAGCTGGAACATGGGAAGTTCATTTAAATATGAGGAAAAACTTCTGTATGGTGAGGGTGACAGAGCCCTGGGGCAGGCTGCCCAGGGGGGTTGTGGAGTCTTCTCTGGAGATATTCAAGACTCCCGTGGATGCAGTCCTGAGTAATGTGCTATAGGGGATCCTGCTTTGGCAGGGGACTTGAACTAGATGATCTCTAGAGGTACCTTCCAACTCTGACAATTCTGAGATTCTGTGAATCTGCATCTGCTGACAACATGGCTAGCAGCTAGAGCAATAGTAGGCAGATAGATCCTATCTCTGTACTCCTGGTCAGCAAGCTGATCCTCCTTGCAACAATGGTTCCTCTTTGTCCTTTGCTCTGACACTCCACAGACATCTCTGTTCCTCCTTTTACAGAGAGCAGTCTCTTTCAGGGTTTGCAGTGGAACTTAACAGCGCCTCTCAGCCTTCTTCATTAATTTCCTAGCCCTTCTCCTTAACTAGCATGGTTTGGTCATGTGTGGCCTTTCAAGGAACTGCCATTCCCATGCTTTGCTGCATAGGGCAGGGTGGAGTTTCCTAGTTTACAGCTGGTCAAAGTAGGCGGGTACTGCAGAGTAGTTGGTTTTAGAGCTGGGACATACCCAAATACCAAATACCAAAAAGGGGATGGGAGAGAGGAGGCACAGGTAAGAGCTGAGTACATGTGTGTATGAGCACCAGGCAGGAAAGCAGAGTGCCAGTCCATGACACCAGCTGTTGGTGTGGCTGCCTGCAGGACCGTGTACTGCAGCAGTGTACATGTGTGAGAGCAACTTCACTTAAACCAGGTCTGGTGGTGCTTCAAGAGGACTCCTTAAGGTGAGATTTTCAACTATTTATTGATATCTGGTGTGGATGCTCTGGTGACCAGAATGGTATTCACTGCTCACGGCAGCCTAAACTGGGATATAAGTTTTGTAAAACTGTAAACATATGGATGACAGTAAATTGCTACATGATTCCTCTTGCAGACAGAAACTGTTGGTCTGGCTTAGAAGGTAGCCAAATAGAAGAGGCTTTTGATTAAACTATGAGTAACCATCACTGCCTTCAAAGACCAGTATCTGGGGCTTTGTTGGCATCATATCTTCTTTGCTACTACTGCCACTACAGCAGTGTGGGATCTGTATGAATTTCCCCAGACTTGCAGAGCACTCAGCCAGGAGGTGTTTGGGCCTGTACTGTCACATCCTCCTGAGACATGCACAGGTTCAGCTCCCCTGTACTCTGGGAACATGCTACACGTGCCCAAAGTATGTTTGTTGTCTATGCCTCCCTCGTGCTGCTTGCTACTTTCTGTGATGCTTTTTCTCTGCCAGAATCAAGATTTTCCAAGGTCCTGGAAAAGTTTCTGGAAAAGTTTAAAACTCATTTTATTTGGAGACTCTGCCTGCTCAGGCAGGCAAATCCCTGTTCTTTGTGTTCTCATATGTGCGTCATGGGAGACTTAACATGGTGACACAGAATTGTAATTTTAGAAGTTTCTGTTTTACATCCTTAGTACCTTGATATTCTTCCTGTTCTTTTTGCTTTCAACCAAATTCTGGCTCAGCTCTCTGACAGTACAAGTATGCCATTTTTTGTTCTGCAGCCGAGATTGTCTTAATTTTTCTGAGCTGATCTTTACTCTGCAGCTCTGTGAGGGTTTCATGTTTCACTTTTGCAATATGAAATGAACTGAATCACTTGTCACTCTGGATGTTTGCTGTAGAGAGAATGTGGTTAACCTTAAGCCTTTAGTTGAGGAACATCCAACTGCCATGATCGAGATACAGGGGTGAAAAATAAGGTTATATAATTAATATTTCATATTACGAAATGTCTACTGGAACCTCTACCACTCTTTGCTGTTCCTCTATTCCGCTTCATCAGGCACACACAACTCATTTCAGTCCTTTTCCCCTGCCTGTAGGACAGACTGGTCAGGGCAACAACCGTCACTACTTCTTGTATAAGAGCGAATAAACTGTTGAGGCTGTGGCCTCACATCGGGCCATTTCTCAGGCAGGCACTCATAGGGATGGTCTTACATGCTCTGTGAAATGTATAAAACATCCACCTGTGCCACCCTGGTTTGATTCAGGATAAAAGCACACCCTTGCTTCCCAAAAAACCTGAATCCATTCTCTTTGACTCAGACTATGCACACACAGGTTTACAGAGAAATAATGATTTCTGTGGTTTTAAATCTGCCTGGTTGTCTTAATGCCAGTATTTGTGTCTGCTCAACAGAGTTTCTCTCAATTAAGAGCTTCTGGGTGTAGTCCAGGAACTCGTGTCAGGAGTTAGAATATCAATATTAATGGTACCGGATGGAATTGATTTCATCAAAGTTCATTTGGAAGCCAGGACTCTTGGTAAACACTGCTGTATTAATTTGCAAGGAGGAAGCTGATATATGACTTATACAACAGTATTTTGTTTGCAGATCTTCCTAGGCTTGGTCCAAACTTTGACCTGAATCAGCTTATTGTCAGACCTGAACTCTACAGTCCATTTGTATAACCAAAAGAATCAGTGGGCTTCTTGTCCAGGAGACCAGAAGCATGTGGTCCCTCACTAAATGCGCAGCTCCATCCTAGCAAGGCCTCACTAAAATAAAATTCATATTGTGGTAGCATTTATTGGTGACAGCCAGGCTTACCCCTTGGGCTGGGTATTGGCCTGCCTCTGAGAAATTATAATTGCTCCCTTGTAAGCCCTAAGCTCCTAATAAACACACAGCAGGTATATTAGAAAAATAAGCCCATTTATGCTTATATGCTGGAGTAGTAGATGAGTATGGTTCCTAGTTGGTTAGCAGCAGTGACTGTACCTGGAAATCTAAATGTCAGTCCTACAGGAACTGAAATCCTGAGAGAAGGCACCTCCATGCAAATTAGTCTGAAAACTTCACTGGAGAGGGAAACTGAGGCAAGGCATAAAATGAAGGTTAGGGAAATTTTGACTGGGAACATTGACGTATTGCCATGGACCCAGAAGATAACACGGAAAGCACGTAACGAGGGAGCAATGTCTGCACTGTGGCCAGTTGGGGCACACTTTGTACCTCTGGTGCTTTAGTAGAGAAGCAGCTGCTCTGTATGGGCATGGCTGCCTGAATTCAGCACCATCACGGGCTGCACAAAAGTTATACAATCTGCGCAAAACTCTAAGGACCTGGGCTTCAGTGCTGCTCTGTCCAGAAGGACTTTCCAGCTCGCCCTGACGGCCCTGCTTCTTCTACCCTGTCCGGAGGTGGAAGCAGACCATAACTGTGAACCAGTAAGTTGCTTTCATTTTAGTTCACCTTGGGAAATAGAAAGCAGTTGCACTGGCCAGAGAGGCCTTTCTCCACCACAGCACAGCTAAACTTCCAGCCTGGCACGTGGTCACAGAGGAGCACACCATCCTGTGTGAACATCTGTACTGAGGATCCTGTCCCTGGAGGTGGCCAGTGCTGTGTGCAACCACCTGTGTCCAGGGCACAGTCGGGCATGGCTGGGGCAGGTCAGGAGAGGACACAAGAGGAACAGTTGGCAAAACATGCTTTAATGTACCTGTTTAAAATTAAGTTAATTCTTTCTGCCTCAAATCCCATCCCCAACAGTGCACTGCCTGCAGATGCCTGTGCCAGCTGGTATTCAGGCTATGAATTGTCCCCAGGCAGTATAATGGATGTTTTTCCAATAATTAAGTCATCTTCAACAGGCAGAAGAGAGGTTTAGAGCAAGAAACAAGGAGCCAGCTTTGGGCAGACTTTTGAGTTTAACTGACATGTTGTATTGTACCTCTTTTCATGAAGGACTTACAGGATGAGTGGGGCTGGAGGGAGGAGTAGCAGGAGACAGCCTTTAAAGAGGAGTTGGACTAAAGAAGTGGTTGTTTAGTAGTAGGTAAGCCTGCCTACACAAAGATGGATGAGATAAACCCTTGTAGCCCTTTCTAGAAAAATTACCTATGATGTTCTGATGGTGGAGGAGATACTGTTGTGCTTGGACTTATTGGAGTACCAAATGACTACCTTTGGTATGTGAGTTTTTGCCTGTGATGACACTAAATATTTTCTGAAATTCATAGAATGGCTAGGGTTGGAAACAACCTTAAAGACCATCTAGATCCAAATCCCCTGCTTTGGAAGGTTGCTCTGAGCCACATCCAACTTGACCTTGAATACTTCCAGGGGTGGGGCTTCCACAACTTCTCTGGACAACCTGTTTCAGTTTCTCACCAACCTCATAGTGAAGAATTTCCTCCTAATGTCTAATCTAAATCTCCTCTCTTCCAATTTAAATCCATTACCCCTTGTCCTCTCACTACAAGCCCTTGTCAAAAGTCCCTCCCCAGCTTTCCTGTAGGGCCCCTTCAGGTACTGGAAGGTGCTCTAAGGTCTCTCCAAAGCCTTCTCTTCTTCAGGCTGAACAATCCCATCTCTCTCAGCCTGTTTTCATAGCAAAGGTGCCTGGTGCACCACATCCTGCCTTCTTCATGAACCTGTGATGCTGAACTTCCTCTGTTTCTGCAGGTCCCTTGCAACCATGATGAAGTCTAGAAGTGTGCAGGTGCTTCTGACTCTGGCAGTTCTGGCCTTCCTTCTGATCCACTCCCACTTCCTACTCTGCAGCAAAAATGTCCCTATGGTAGAAAAACCTTCTCAAGTCCACATCCTCATTCTCTCCTCCTGGCGATCAGGATCTTCCTTCACTGGACAAATCTTCAGCCAGCACCCCAGTGTCTTCTACCTGATGGAACCTGCATGGCACGTGTGGGTTAAGATGTACCAGAACAGTGCTGAAGTCTTACACATGGCAGTGCGGGACCTCGTCAGGTCAGTCTTTCTGTGTGACATGTCTGTGTTTGATGCTTACATGTCTAGCCAGAAGAAGAAGTCTGATCTGTTTCAGTGGGAGACAAGCCGAGCCTTGTGCTCCCCCCCTGCCTGTCACTCCTTCAACCGCAGGGACATAATCCCTGCCAGCAGCTGCAGAACCATCTGTGGCAAGTACCCCTTCAGCAAGGTGGAGGAAGCCTGTAAGACCTACAGCCATGTTGCCGTCAAGGAGGTTCGGTTCTTTGACCTCAAAGTTCTCTACCCCCTTCTCACTGATCCATCCCTGAACCTCAAAATCATTCACTTGGTTCGTGATCCTCGGGCTGTGTTCCGGTCCCGAGAGAATACAGTGGCAAACCTGAAACGTGACAGTGACATTGTTGTGGGCTCCCAGAACACTAAGGGAGAAATGGGACCCTACAACACAATGCAAGTAATCTGCAAAAGCCAAGTTGAGATTTACAAGGCAGGCAGTCAAGCTGTTCCCAGCTTCCTGAAAGACCGCTACCTGCTGGTTCGCTATGAAGACATTGTCAGAGACCCTCTGGCAAGGGCTGCTCAGATGTACAGGTTTGCAGAACTCCACTTCACACCAGAACTTCAGAAGTGGGTGCACAACATCACCCATGGGAAAGGGCAAGGATCACAGGCTTTTGATATTGGGTCCAGAGATGCACTGAGAGTATCCCAGGCCTGGAGAACCACTCTTCCCTTCCAGAAAATAGAAAAAGTGCAAAATGTGTGCAAGGATGCAATGGACTTGCTGGGCTACCGGCTTGTTCAATCAGAAGAAGAGCAAAAAAATATGTCACTAGATCTCCTGTTTACCCAGATCTCCTCTGAGTAACAAATTATGATGGCAGAAAAGCTGTTCTCTGCACCTGCTCTCTGAAAGCTGCAGGGCAGAGAGCTGTTTACTAGAGCAAAAGAGGACAGTGGTGCACATGTGTGTGTGTAAGAGTGCATGGTTGGGTGTGCTCTGCAAGGACAAGTTACATGGGAACTGTGACTGCACTCATGGGAGCCTTCTCAGCAGCACAGGATCACTCTCCAAGGCTCCTGGAGTCTCAGCCACATTACAGGCTGAAGTAATGCAAATCTCTTTTCCAACTAAGTCCATGGTTTATGTGAAACAGCAAGTATGTGTGGGTTAGAGCAAACAGCATGCCAAAGGAGTGGGACCAGACAGCAGAGCTCAAACCCCTCACAGACCACAGGTAAATACTACTGAAACACCATGGAGCAATTGCACTGCAAAGGAAGAGGACATACAAATGGAAAGTGAATGAAGAGGATGTTATTTGTCATGCTGCCACCCAGGATATATAATGTCAGAACTGATGCAAGGATGACCAGGCATTGGTTTCTGGAAAGATCATTTTTTGGGAAAGTTTGAGTTTTCAAGCCCGAAGTTTTTTTTGTATTGGGTACTTTGGTTTTTCATTTGTTTGGGTGTTGTTGTTGTTGTTGTTGTTTTCCCCTCCATTCCTGTGCCTGGGCATCCAGCCTTGGAGGTAATTTTGGGGAGATGTTTGTGTTCACTTACTATGTAATGGGAAAACTGAATAAATCAGCCATTGCTGAAAATAAAAACTCCTGGGTTTGCATATTGGGCTTAATTTCTGGGACTATGTGAATCTCTTTTATTTTTCAGCTGAAATAATTTTGTCTTCCAATTTTCAAACCAAGAATAGCTGTTCCCTCAGAAGTTCTCACAGTCCTCCTGTGTGACTGGGAAGTATTTGTGCAAAGGCGGAGACTCTAAAGACAAGGTAATGACACAGATTCCATTGGCATAAATACTGGAACTGGGAAGGCCGTTTTCTGGTAGGTGGACTGAAGAAGCCAAGGGGAGAAAGGGAAGTTATATAATCATAGAATGCCAGGTTGGAAGGGACCTCAAAAGATCATCTGATCCAACCTTTTTGGTAATATTATAGTTTATGTGAGGTGGCTCAGCACCCTGTCAAGCTGAGACTTAAAACTGTCCAATGTGGGGGAATCCACCCCCTTGGTGGATTGATTGTCCTCATGGTAGAAAATTTACTTCTTGTGCCCAATTGGAACCTCCCCAGGAGCAACTTGTGCCCATTACCCCTTGTCTTTTCCATGTGACTCCTTGTAAATAGGGAGTCTCCATTGTCTTGGTAGCCACCCTTTAAGTACTGGAATGTTGTAATAAGGTCTCCCTGAAGCCTCCTTTTCTCAAGGCTGAACAAACCCAGTTTTCTCAGCCTCTCCTCATATAGCAGGCCTTCCAGTCCTCTGATCATCCTTGTGGCCCTTCTCTGGACCCTCTCCAGCCTGTCCCATCCTTTTTGTAGAGGACTGAATTAATCTTATTTAATTATTTGGTGACAGTATTTCTGTCTTAGAGCACAACAAAATTATGATCAATAGATTATGCAGATCTTCACCATCAGGAATGGCGATGCCCTTCTTCCACCTTCAATGGGAATGTGTAGCTCAAACGTCAGCAACAGAATTCTTTTTACCTTTTATTAATAGTGTTCCATAAGACATGGAGAAAAGCTTGTTACCAGACTTCGGGAGTGAAATGCATAAAAATACCTTCTTCTCAACATCCTCTTTCATGTCTAAATTGCAAACTTCTTTATCGTGCCTCTATTGAACAGTGCATACTCAGCATACTCAGCTGAATCATGGAGTCTCAGAAGCCTTTTCTTACTGAAGTAATTGTGAAGAGCTTCCTATTTTAAGAGCTAAGAAGCCTTTTCCTGAGAAAATAGAGATTCTTTTCACTATATTTCCAAATATATTTTATTTGAATACTTGTTCTCAGTGGATGCAGTCAATGCCATGTATCAAATGTTTAGCTGGAGAAAAACCTTTGTAGTGTTTCCAGTCAGCCAGTAAACAAATGGCATGAAAATAACATATGCTGCATTCTCATAATGTACTGTTTTGAAAATTACTTAAACTTCTGCTGCTTAGAGAAAAAGCAGGATCATTGATTTTGGTGTATCTTTACCTCAACACAGTAATTGGCAAGATGTTTTTTTTTCTGGAAGTACAAAAGACACAGTGGAGTCACATGAAAATTTAAAGTTGTCTTAATGCAAGGAAAGATAAAATATTTTTGGAGGACAAAAACAAAACAAAACAAAGCCCCAGACTTTCAAGATGGTGAGGATGATGTTTAAAAATACGGCTACATCCTGTGGCATGTGCATAAAATAAAGATCACTAGAAACAAATGTCAAGTTTACATTGTGCAAGTTCAGAAGAATCAGCTCTGCTTTTATACCAACAAAGTGTAAGATGGAGAAGAATGGAAAAAGGGAAATTTCTTTCAAAAGGAAATTTAGAAAACAACTCTTTGGTATTCCAGTCTGTTCCTTTTCAACCTGGTGTATGCAATCAGTTCTCTGCTAGTAACTTCAGTTATGAAAGGCCATAATTTGTTGATTGCTATGAATGCTAAGTCTAAAAGGAAGCAAATGGGAAATACCCAAGCTCCAGGTAAGAGTTTTCAGACCAAGTATTTCTGCCTCTGAAACTGTCTATTAAATCAAAGTTTTGGTATGTGCATTGCCACTCAGCTCATCCCTCCAGGTTACAAATATTGCTGCTCCAGGCAATAATACAAAGAAGCCTCTATCCTTTCCACTACAGAAACAGCGCTCCTGACGCTCTAACAGTGCAGGGGCCTGATATGAATATGGTAAGCCAAACTGCCCTCAGCATATTGGATTCTTGAAATTTCACTTAGAATTATAAAAAGTTAAAGCAAGCCTTTTGTTTTTATGCTGCAGCCATTTAATGTGTTCTGTCTCTCACTTTGAATTATAAAGCAGTTTTGGTTAAACAAGACCATCGAACTGTGAGGTCGTGTTGCTGCTGAGACATGTACACCACCCAAGCCAGAATGGGAGTTCCTGGCTCTGTTCATTAACCTGGGCATCATCAGTCCTTGAATTTCAAATCCAGCAAGTAAAGTCTGCACTTGGCAAATAAAGTAGTATGATTATTTTTTTTTTTAATGTTGTCTTGCACTCTTAAGGTAGGTGCTTCTCTGGTCTTCCACACAAGTCTCAGATAACCAGCCTGAGCAGCACTAATGTACCAAATATGACTTTTTCAGCAAGAATGACCTGTCCAGTGAAACACTGCACAATCTAAAACAGAGTTCTGGCATTTATGTGGTTACTGTTGGTTAACTCCCTAAATACTGAAGTGGTGTTTTAGGACAGTGGCTTTCTCAAGTAGCAGTCTTGTTATACATCAAATTATCATTGCCTTTCAACATAATATAGATTTGGCTTAAAATAGTCAATTTCATAATTAATTCCTAATTTGATTGTCAGATTTTGATGCCAACTCTATTCAAAACTCTTTGCATGTAGCAATGGACAGACAGGTACACACTTTTAAGCACATTTTCAGTGAAAACTTGATACAGCATAGAATCTTTTTCTTCAGTTTCTACTTTTAAATATTGAGCATTCTCAGTACTACAAATAAAAATCAAATACAAAAAAGGCCTTTTACAAAAAAACCCTATTTTAAAGCAGTTCTGAAACTTCAGAATGTCGCATCAAATTTTTAATCACATTTGCTTTTCTGAAATAATTGGTTTTAAACAGTCCTAGATCAGTAATTTCCCTCTCCTTTGCTCTCTAACTTTTTCTAAACGCTACCCGCTTCGCTACGTTTTCAGCTCCAAATTTTGCGATCAGTTTATTTCTAGCATGTTCATCATCTTTTTGCAATTCCAAATCATCCCCCCTGCTCCAAAGTGGGTACCCATCCAGGCGCTGCCCTGTCTGCAGAAAGTATGAAGTAGTCTCTGCATCACCACTGTTTTTCAGAAGGGCCTGTGTAACAGTGAACAGGTCGACGTTGAACTTCTCCATTAAGTGTTGCATAGTTTTTACTAATTCTCCCACTGCACTAGAAGAAGAGCAAGTGCTTGTTGGTCTTTCTTCCCTTTGTGCATCAGGGAGAGCAGAGTCCTCCAGTCTAGTTTTCAAACCAGATGTTGTTTCTTCGGGGGACCTTCCCTCATCAACTTGTGTAGAAAGTTCTTCTGACATGTCTGAAGAGTCACTTCCTGACTAAAAGAGAGATGGAGTCATCAATTAGGCATGGTATTTTCTGGCAAGCTTCTTTTATCACCACTATTCAACCACCTTCCACTGTGACTCTACAGTGTATAAAGTTCAGAATTGACTAAATTTTAGTGACTCAAGCGAAGCCACAGGTGATAAAGAGCATATACCAGATGATGAAATGTAAGAATTTGAACAAAGTATGAAAGGCAAGAATAGATGTTAGTGCAATTGCAGTTTTCAGTGTGACAACACCGTGGTATCAATTTGCTCAAGTTAACGTAGGCAGGGACTCAAGCCACTGACGTGTGCAGCCCGAGTCACAGCTCACGTGAAGCTCCAGCTTAGCCACGGCAGAAGAGATGCCACGGTGCAAATATGTTAATTAGGAGTTGTTGTTACTGTGCCTTTCTGTGACACCCAGGCAGGGCTGCTCCGAGCAGCTCCCCCGCAGCGGCCCCGCCGGGGCCGGGCTCTTACCTCCGTGCTTTCGAACTCCCGATTAGCCGCCTCGAACAGCCCCGTGAGTTGCGCAGGCTCCTCGGTCCGCTCGGACTCTGCGGGAAAACGAGCATTAGCTGCGGGCTGCAGCGAGGCCCGCCCGCCCGCC
>NW_009952582.1:56876-67581 GCF_000747805.2 Chaetura pelagica | reverse complement strand
GGCCGCGAAGGCGGCTGCGGAGCCCCAGGTAGCGCCTCCGCGTCCCGGCGGAGGGTTTGTCCTGCGTCCCTCGAGCTCGGCGGAGCTGCCTGACCTGCGGGTGCCTCGGGCGCCTTCTCAGTCTGTCTGCGGAATGTTGAGTTCAGTTTTAACTTTATCCAGGCATTTGCGTCTCGTAGGAAACGAACTAAAAGAGTTCAGATAAGAAAATTATTAAATATGCCTAAGGATTATTTTGACTTCTGGGCAGAGAAGTGACAGGCTTATTTGTATAATGAGGTTTTGGGTGGAATCCTGCCGGGTGTTTCCCGGTTGTTAGACCAGATGCAAAGATACTCTGACACTTCTGTCCGTTTTGCAGTGAGCTGAAGAGGCGTTTGAAGGCTGAGAGAAAAACGGCTGAAAAAGAGGCAAAGCAGAAAGAGCAAAGTGAAAAGCATTCAAGTAAGCCCTCCTTGGCTTCTGACTCCGAGAACAGCACTGGTTTGGATGAAGAAAGCTTGGATCCAAATGTGAGCTTCTGGCCTCGTGCTTGTTATGCTTCTGAGAATAAATGTTACAGATGTACACTGGATTTTTTATTCAAGGGGAACTAAATGGTTAAAAGGGGAGAGCCCTTTTTAAGAGCTGCTGTGTTTTAATTTACAACCTGTAAGATATGTCAAGTTTCCAGCAAAATTGTTTGGTTTTCTTTCTTTCTCGTGACAGCAATACTACAAGATCCGTAGCCATGCGATCCAGCAGCTGAAGGGCACCAATGAAGATCCTTATCCCCACAAGTTCCATGTAGACATATCTCTCTCAGATTTCATAGAGAAGTACAGCCACCTGCAGCCAGGAGATCACCTGACAGATGTTACAGTGCAAGTGGCAGGTAAAGGCTTATCTGGGGTTCAGAAAGATGGTCTGTTGCTTCACTAAGCCAAGTCTTAGCTGCTTTTAGTGATGGGGTAGCCTCTTTTCAAATGCTGTTGATCCCCTGTTCCTTGGTCATGAAGTCTATAGCAGTGTTAGACTATTCCAGGACACATCCTTTCAGGCTGAGTGGGTCATCCCTTTCAACTACAAGATCAGATTGTGACATGGGCTCCAGAACCCAAAGTTCATATGGTCTGATATTGTGTGCAGTTACTAGTTTTGAGTCTTTTAACTGCTTCTCTTTCATGGTTAGTGATGGGTTCAGAGCCGACAGTCCTTTGACCAAGTGACAATACTGTGGCTTTTGCCCCTGCATCCTTTCTGCTAGGGATGCTCTTCCTGATCTCCTGCATGCTTTGGTATTTAGGCCGAATCCACGCGAAGCGTGCCTCTGGGGGGAAGCTGATCTTCTACGATCTTCGTGGAGAAGGAGTCAAGTTGCAGGTCATGGCAAACTCCAAGTAAGTAGAGGTGTTCCCAGTAGCATTGTGAACTGAGCTGTGTTCTGGGGCCTAGAGATCTGAATTTGGGCATTCTGTGCCTTCATCTCCTTGGGATATTTGTCTGTGGGTTGGCTTAGGCAGCCAGCTCACATTTTGCTTAGGACTTTGTGTGCAGCTTCTTTGCTTAGAGGACTTGTTTTGCTTTTTGAAGTATTTGGTCTGGGCAGAGACTTACAGAACAGTTTGGAATGCTGAGTTTTAAACACAACTGCTTACATAGTGTTTGTAATTACAGGCTCTACAAATCTGAGGAAGAGTATTTCCGTATTAACAACAAGCTGCGTCGTGGGGACATTATTGGTGTAAAGGGGAATCCTGGGAAAACAAAGAAAGGGGAACTGAGCATTATTCCTTATGAAATAACTCTTTTGTCTCCATGCCTGCACATGTTGCCTCATCTTCACTTTGGCCTCAAAGATAAGGTACTTGTCATACCTGGTCACTCTTGGGAGGCAATCTGACCAGTAGGTCTGAATGGATGACCTTTTATATCTGCTGGTGGTGTCAGTCAACAAAGGAGCATGAGTTTTGTTTTGGTATTTTTTTCCTTTGGCACTGCATTTTGTCTAGCTTGTTGTAACTATATTTGTTTTTTTCAGGAAACTAGGTATCGTCAGAGATACTTGGATTTAATTCTTAATGATTACGTGAGGCAGAAATTTATAACCCGTGCAAAGATCATTACCTACATCCGAAGCTTTCTGGATGAGTTGGGCTTCCTTGAGGTAACGCTTCATTCCTCTCTGCGTACTGAGTGTGTTCAGAGCTTTTCAGCTTCAAGGATGCTTCTTATTCAGGCTCATGTGCAAAATATTGACAGAAGTGAGGATAATTGCCTCAGTATGCTGTATTTTATCAGGTTAATGTAATAGGAGCCATTTCTCTTTTTTTAAGTTTAAGACTATTCCTCAGTTGGTGAGGTTGTGGCTTGGGAAACTTTTATGATGGTAGGACTTCAAACTACTGTCCTTATTTCAGTAAATGAAAGTGAAAGTAACATCTTTGGAATGGTGTTTTGCCTCTGGATGTAAGTACAAGTCTGATTTCCTCTAAGTAAAATTGGTTTTATCGTAAGATCTGTTGTGGAGTAGCATATGAGAAAATAATACTAGCTCAGCTGCACTCTTGGTTGTACTTTACTTATTTCAGTAAATGAAAGTGAAAGTAACATCTTTGGAATGGTGTTTTGCCTCTGGATGTAAGTACAAGTCTGATTTCCTCTAAGTAAAATTGGTTTTATCGTAAGATCTGTTGTGGAGTAGCATATGAGAAAATAATACTAGCTTAGCTCTACCCTTGGTTGTACTTTACTTATTTCAGTAAATGAAAGTGAAAGTAACATCTTTGGAATGGTGTTTTGCCTCTGGATGTAAGTACAAGTCTGACTCCCTCTAAGTAAAATTGGTTTTATTGTAAGATCTGTTGTGGAGTAGCATATGAGAAAATAATACTAGCTTAGCTCTACCCTTGGTTGTACTTTACTTATTTCAGTAAATGAAAGTGAAAGTAACATCTTTGGAATGGTGTTTTGCCTCTGGATGTAAGTACAAGTCTGACTCCCTCTAAGTAAAATTGGTTTTATCTTAAGATCTGTTGTGGAGTAGCATATGAGAAAATAATACTAGCTCAGCTGCACTCTTGGTTGTACTTTATAGTTAGCAAAAAGATTACAAGTTGCTGTAGTGTATTTGCAAGTGTTTATCAGCTGAATCTGCAGAAGCTACCAGTGTTTTGAGAGCAGTGGGAATCTGAACCTGTGCTGGGTTCCCCTCTGTCGTTGGTTTAATGGCTTCAGTGTCTGTATTTGATTTGAGTGAGGTTTGTTTGGTTGGGTTTTTTTGTTGGTTGTTTTTTTTACAAATAATTATTAATCTAGTACTTGAAGATTGTAACATTCTGGTAACTTAAGAAAAAGGACCATAAATTCCTTCTCAATTTATATGAAATTTTCACTTGTTGGAATAATGGAGTAAGTTACTTAGGCTTGGAGAGGATGTTGGGGCAAAATAGCAGGCAGAGAAGTCAGGGCTGTACAGTCGAGTGCAGCCTGGAGGTGCATGAGTCAGGCAGTGCTCAACCATACCCGTACTGCGTGTGGCAATGTCGTGCATAAACAGATACTGGTTCATGTTGAGAAAATTAGCCAGACTGTTGTGGGTATTGTATCATGCTGTTCAGCTGATTGTCAGGGCTTGTTACTAAATCGTCACCAATTAAACTTCTGATTCGAGTAGCTCAGCTTGTTTTATACTGCTGATGTCTTTAGAGAATCCTATTAGGTGTTTGTTTAGGGAGCTATATTTATAGCCTACAAAATTTCTTCTCTTTTTAAAATTGTAGCTGCATGCTTGTTCTCATTTTATCACACATTGACTTTTTTTTTTCCCCCTTGACCTTTGCTCTTTCAAAGGAGCCCCGAGTCTCATTCTGTTTCATAGAAGTGTGCTCCTCCTGTATGCTATCAGTAGTTGTGATACAAATTGTGAAATCCTCTTGTGCAAATACCTGTTTTCATGCTTCTGGGTCAGTAGCGGGGCATTAATTCTTGATGCTAAGGTGTGAGGAGGCACAGCCAACAGGAACAATTAAGAAATAATTTGACTACTTCCACCAGCTCTCTGTGTAGGAAGCCACGTTTTGAGTTGTAAATCACTCCACTACTCTGTTTTTCCATCATTTGCAGCTGCTTTCTTTGTTCAACATCAAGAGACATTGAACTGAGGTCTGTTTCTCGTGTAGCTGATAGTGTGTATTGCTTGAAGCATAAGCAGTCAACTTCTGAACATCTGAGAAAATACAACTTCTGCAAAAAAAAAGTTTGTAATGATATGAACAAAATTAACTTACTGAAGCCTGCAGTGGTTTGGTTTAAATATTTTTTTCTCCTCAATTTCCAAAGAAATACCTAGTTTTAATTCAGTAGGACTCTAGCATTCCCCAGACACATATAAGGTCATTTCCCAAAAAGCAGTATTATTAAAATTGTTCAGGTTTTCAAAACTTCAGATATCTGTGGCATTTAATTTATTTCAGGATTGCTGCTTAACAGCTTTGCTACAAAGACTACACTACAGAATTGACATTGTAAGCAATGATTTGGAAAAGATACTGAGGAAGGCTGCCACATCTCGTTCATTTTATGTAACAGCTACCTCTCTTCACCAAGTGGATTTTATCATAGAATCACAGAATGGTTTGGGTTGGAAGTAGCTTAAAAATAATCTAGTCCAGCCCCCTGCTTTGGACAGGACCAGCCATTGGGCAACCTGTTCTAGTGCCTTGCCACCCTCACAGTGCAACATTTCTGCCTTATGTCCAGTCTAAATCCACCTTCTTTCAGTTTCAAACTGTCACTCCTTGTCTGTACAAAGTCTCCCTGGGCCTTTCTTACAGGCTCCCTTTACATAATAAAGGCTGCAAGGAGGTCTTCCCAGAGCCTTCTCTCCTCCAGGCTGAACAACCCAGTAGTCAGCCTGCCTTCACCAGAGAGATGTTCCAGCCCCTGACCATTTCCCTGGCCTCCTCTGGACCCAATCTAGCAGGTCCAGCTCTTTCTTGTCCTGGGGACTCTAGGTCTGGGGGTGGGGCCTCATGCCAGCTGAGTAGGGTGCAGAACCCCTTTCCTCCACCCGCTGGCCAAGCTGCTTCTGGTGCTGCCTGGGATGCAGTTGGCTTTGAGGGCTGCAAGCACACATTGCCAGTTCATGTCCCATTTTCATGCACCAGTATTCCCAAGTCCTTGTCTGCAGGGCTGCTCTCAATCCCTTCATCCCCCAGGCTGAACTGGTGCTGGGAATTGCTGTGACCCAGGTGCAGGACTGTGTACTTGGTCTTGTTGAACCTCATGTTCTGCAACATAAAGAGATAGTTTCGTAGTTTGTAGTAAATACGAATGATTCTTGATAACAATAAATAGTTTAAGTAATTTGTCTCTATTGTCTGCGTGGGTGAAGTGCTCTTTACCTCTGAATTGGTTTTGTCAAACAAGAAATGAAATACAGAGATTTTTCATCAAAGTTGTTTGTTTGCTTGATCTACACAGTTCTGCTTTGGAAACCAATTAGATGAAAGCAGGGCATTGAGGTAGGAGCCTGGAAATATTAATGCTACTGTTAAATTATTTTTTAAATTGTTAATATTTTACAGATTGAAACTCCTATGATGAATGTAATTCCAGGTGGAGCTGTGGCAAGACCTTTTATCACGTACCACAATGAACTGGATATGAACTTATATATGAGAATTGCTCCAGAGCTTTACCATAAGGTAAAATACAAGCCCCTTGTGGCTAATCCTATATTCTTCAGACATTGTGATCTTATTCTAGAAAAATCAACATAGCTAAACCAAGGATTATTCATGAAGAAATTGGACTTATTTGGTTGGAGGAAATAAAATGTATCTTGAATGACATTTGCAAGGTCACATTGCAGTTGTGTGTATGTTTGAGCTCCCTTTAGTTCTTTTATAAAAGTTAGTGTGATTACTAGAATTTCCTTTTGTCTAGATGTTGGTGGTTGGAGGCTTGGACAGAGTGTATGAAATCGGACGTCAGTTCCGGAATGAAGGAATTGATTTGACTCACAACCCTGAGTTCACAACTTGTGAGTTCTATATGGCTTATGCAGACTACCATGACTTGATGGAAATTACAGAGAAGTTGCTTTCAGGTAATATGTGCCATATTAATTAAAAAAGAAAAGGAATCTCCAGAAGAATTGCATATTATGGGGCATACTGTTCTTCTAAACCTCAGGTTCTTTTTGTAGGGATGGTGAAACATATTACTGGAAGTTACAAGATCACTTACCATCCAGATGGTCAAGATGGACAGGCCTATGAGATAGACTTTACCCCTCCCTTCCGGCGGATTAGCATGGTGTGTGATCTGGAAAAGGTCCTGGGAGTGAAGTTTCCATCAGCTGAGTGTTTTGAAACCGAAGGTTAGATTCTGAGCATGAGTATCATATAATTCTTCCTTAACAGAAAGTGGGGAAAAAGGTCTTGAGTTCTCAGCCTGGTGTCTTACCAGCTGCTTTTTTGAGGCTGTGTGAACACATGGCATCAATTTCCTCTGATTTTGTCTGTTACCTAAGAGTTCAGAAAGAAGCCTTGGTGCCTTGCGGTCATTGGCAGGGTCTGGTGCTCTTGTCTTTTCCTTTGTTGAGTATTTGTGATGCTATATGCTATATATGCTATAGAGATCTTTGATCTGTTGAAGAGACTCAGCTTTTTATTTCTTCTGTCTTTTGTGCAGTTGAGTCTCCATGCCTGTTATCATTGGTTAGGAGTACAGTTATTTTGGGCTTTCTTCAGAATCTTTGTATGTGCTGTTTTAATTCTGGAATCCAGAGCCATAAGGAAACAAATTGATATACTTTTTAGGGACTTTTTTTTAATTCCCCCCCACCCCAGATAATAATATCCTACAGTTGAACAGGGTTGTGCCTAATTTCTGAAATTTCTGAAATTTAAAATAACTTACACTTTAGTCTAAACTGATGAAAAACAAACACTGCTTTTGTAGATTGACATTTAAGCTCATGGTGTTATCAGTCCACTAGCTGGAACACTTGCTGCCAGTTAAAAAAGAGCTTACTGAAATTAAAAAAAAAAGAAAATCAGTAAAAGGAAAATTTGCTTCATCCTGGCTCAAACCAGGTCACATTAAGATCTTACTAGTCAGTCTGAGACCCACAGAAGTATGCAGAAAGAAAAAAAACACGGTTGCCTGGGTGGCTTTTCTAATTTTTGCCTATAACAATTACAGAAACTCGCAAGTTCTTTGATGCCCTTTGTGCAGAGAGAAACGTTGAGTGTCCACCTCCCAGGACAACAGCCAGGCTTCTTGACAGAGTAAGTAAAGTTGGTGTTTTTGTAATCCCCAATGTCTCTGAGGATCTGTCTGTATCAACAGGAGTCTCTTCAGAGCAAGTTAAGGTGCATGTGGGAAAACGTGCTGAAGTGCACTTCAGCTATTTCTATATCACAGTGTGAAAACTTGCTGTGTCGAAATGTTTCTTTGTGTCACAAAGTGTGTACACTAAAATATAGTTTACTGATGCCTGCTCGATAGAAGTGCCAGAGAATTTTAGTTTGATTACGGGTCTCTTGTGCTTAAAGCAGATTTGCTTTAGCCTATTATAGGTTTGTTGGCAAGATTGGTGCATTTGTATGTACCTTACCAAATTGGTACACTTACCATATAGTTCTTCTATCAACTGCACAGTCTTTTTCTTTATACCCAAAATACTGCCTGGTAGCTGATTTTCTGCTGCCTTTCCCCATGAGTTTTGTTGTAATGTCCAAATTTAATTATGTTGTTATTTTTATACAGTTTTTGCTATGTTGTTTTTTCTTACCCAACTAGGACACCCACTCTGTTGAAAGATTACTATGATCAGGAATTATTAGTTGGGAAACTCTTCAGTTTTACAGTGCCTTGTTCAGTAGTGAAGAGAGGGAAGTAGGATGTTTGGGGAAGGCAGTGTTAGGAAAGTGATACTGTACTCTGCATGATTCTTTTGTTTTTATTTTCCCAGTTAGTTGGTGAATTCCTTGAAGTGACTTGCATCAACCCTACATTCATCTGTGATCACCCACAGATCATGAGTCCTCTGGCCAAGTGGTAAGAAGTATGAGATGCAGTCAGTGTGTAACTCTTGTCAATCCTCTACTCTTAATTTATTAAACAGAAAGAAAAAAAAAAAAGATAAAGTCACACGTGAATACAGATATTTTGATGTTGTGTACTAGTTTGTGAATTCTGACACAAACTAAGATAGACATTGGTTGCTGAGCTGTGACAGTCATAATCCAGGGAAGTGATGTGCTGATGCTTAGTAGTTGGTGTTTCTGACAGCTGTTACTGCTCCTGTGGGCAATCCTCCTGAAGTAATAATGTGTGTGCTCTTTGCTGGTTTAAGGTATGGTTGTTTTGTCTTCTTCACGTAGGCATCGCTCTCACCAGGGGCTGACAGAGCGCTTTGAGCTCTTTGTGATGAAGAAGGAGGTGTGCAATGCCTACACAGAGCTCAACGATCCTTTCCGGCAGCGGCAGCTTTTTGAGGACCAGGCCAAGGTATTGTGTCTTGCAGATAGTGATTCAGTTACAGAGGCACATAAGAGAGAATAGTTCCTGTGTCTATTCTGAATCTGTCATTAGACTCGACTGCTAAAAGGAGCTGATACTGCTTTGAGTGAGTGCTTCTCACTCAAGTGAGAACCTGCGTTAGAATCTAATTTCTTTTGAAAGAACCTCTCTCTTTAAGCTAAACAAGCCCAAGTGCTGCTGTGGGTTAGTTTTTTAGTAGTGTGACTTTGTTTTGGAGTATCTTCCTTTTTATTCTGCCTGAAATACTAATCTGAAAAAAGCAAATGTGCAAAACGGTTTTTCTGTCTTGATTAGGCTGAAAGTTATTTTTCACCAGTTGAGTATTTATGGAGTTATACAATGTTATACTTCTAGGTTCTTAAATAAATTTTTGTGTCTGGTAAGAATTTGAATGGTTTGTACGAAACAGCATAATTTCCTGAACTGTGTTATGACTGTTTTAAATTGGCTCACAGAACAGAGCTGCAGCCTGGAAATTATTAGAGCTGCAAATTTATGGAACAAGGTTTCTCTGGATGAGCATCAGAAAGAAGTGACTGAACCTGATTTTGTTATTAATTAGGTCTACACATCCATGTATGCAGATGTGCCCACACATGACTGAGGTCAGATGATGGATCTGCAGAAACAGAGTTTGTGTTCTTCATGCACTTTCTAAAGGCTGCACAGTGCTTGGGAGAATTAAACAGTTGTCAAAACTAGGAAAATGAAGCTTGTGTTAACTTAGTTGATAGTAAATTTTGAAATGTTCAGTCAGAATTATTAATATTACAGATTTATTCCACCTTTGGTTTGTTGGATATGTGTTTGCTGCAGCTGTCCCATGATTATGGCCAGACTTTGCAGATGTATGATTAGATGAATTGAATGAAGATATACTTGACAATGTAATGTTAAGGTAGAGACAGAGATGAACAACGGCAGTTCATATTTCAGCATTTCAGACTTGGGCAGAACAGTTTGCTTTAACATCTTTTGCAAAGTCTTACAAGTCTTTCTTGAAACTGTGAGCAAAACAGTTTGCTCTTGTTTCAACAATTACACTTGGTGTTTTCAAAATGGTTTTTGGTGGCTGGAGGCTGTCAGGGTCAGATGCATTAGTTTGCATCTGTCAGGATTTTAAGTCTTTCTTCTTGAGGGGGAGATATGATGGCCTTTGTTTCATGGAGCAACTACTGACGATTCAAATAATTATGTATCTTAGTTGTTTCTGGAAATGTTAAAGGGTGGATTGCAAGCAATTGAATCTGAACCTGAGAAGCCTTTGAAACCAATTTATTCCATTGTCATCTGCTGCCATACAGCCTTGGAGATTAGCTTTTACTGAAGCGAAGAGCCTGGGCCTTTGTCTAGAAAGGAAACTAGCTGATCAGAACGAGTTGAGCCTGGAGCCATTTTGGAGGCACCTGTACAGGTGACCTCCACAGTTCTCTTCACGCTGAAATTCTTTTTTCTATTGCTTATGCAGCTGTACAGAGCTTTGGTTTCATCAGTCACATGGCTGCTACAAATACATACTCCCCCTTTGTGGTAGGTTAGCAGAACCTGTCTAGCTCTGCACAACCCACCACATACTATTGATTTTCCTGTTTAGGCCAAAGCTGCAGGTGATGATGAAGCCATGTTTATTGATGAAAACTTCTGCACTGCGCTGGAGTATGGCCTTCCTCCTACGGCTGGCTGGGGCATGGGCATCGACCGCATCACCATGTTCCTCACAGATTCCACCAACATCAAGGTAGGTGAAGGTTAGAGGTGCCAGTGCCTGCTGCTGGCTCTGTCAGGGGCGGGATGAGATTCGGCCCAGCAGGCCTCCTCTCTGACAAAACAGGTGACACTGTAGCCGTTTGAGGTGCTTTTAAGACAAAGCCCTCCTTTCTTTCACCTGCCTAGAACCCTCCGCAGAGTGCGGTGCGGGGCTGAGCCCCCACCCCCCTCGGGCACCGCGGGCTGCCCGAGGGGTCTGTGTCCCTGGCGCCCGCTGACAGTGCCCCTCTCCGCAGGAGGTGCTGCTGTTCCCCGCCATGAAGCCGGAGGACAACAAGAAGGAGGCGCAGCCCGGGCCCCCGGCCGAAGGCACCTCCGTGTGACCGCGGCGCCCGCTCAATAAACAGCCCCGGCAGCCGCCTCTGTGTCTCTGTCTGCGCGGGCGCGGGGCGGGGGTGCGCGT
>NW_009952582.1:37480-56644 GCF_000747805.2 Chaetura pelagica | reverse complement strand
CCCCCCCCCTCCCCTGCCGCTCATCTTTACGGCTTCTAGAATGGTTTTTTATTCCTAGCAACTTGGGGGAAAAAAAAGGGTTTGTTTCGTGCCGCACGTTTCTTACAACCAATCCTGAGGGGCCGGTACAGCCGGGCCGGGGGCGCTGGAGGCTGCGGGAAGGTGCCCTGCAGATCCGGGCTCTGGGGCTTGACATGGGGGTGTTAGTCAGTGTTGTGATTAAATCACATTCTGTTTAGAACCTGCACTTGCCTCAGGAGCCATGTGGTCAGCTGATGAAGTTGCTGAGCTGTGTTACCTGCATTATAGGACCAGACTCCCAAAGCAGGGGAAACCAGACCCAAGCAGGGAATGGACTTCATTGGCAGCTGTTGTCAAAGTGGAGTCTGCAACCCAAAGAGAGGTTCTTGCTAATCCAGGGAATCTGCAGGGTAAGAATTGAGTTGTGGGGATTGGGGCAGTAGAGGCTGAGGTGGAGGTGGCTCTCCTTGATTCTTTTTCTGTATTTTTTTCAAGCTGCCTTTAAAAAAAGAACTGTACACACCCTTTCTGTCCCATTTCAACTTCCACCCAAATTCTTTACCCCTTTTGATTGTAAAAGCTTTTACAGGCTCTTGTCTGGAAAGGGGTTATAGTGAACTGCTGTTCTCCCACACTGCAACTGAGAAGATAAAAGCCTGCAGTTGGCAATTCAATAAGTAACAAACATCTAGGCAGGACCTGGATTCCTTATGTAAACCCTAGCAAAAGCATGTTCAGCTACTAGTTGAAACAATCCTAGAAAGGTCTCAGTTTGCTCTCCTTTAACAGACTGAGTTACTGCTTTGTGTATATGTTACTATCATCTTCTTTTCCCTTATTAGCACTTCCATGTTGTGCAGATTGTATCACATGCTGCTTTCTTACACATTTGAGGAATCCTGTGCCAGTGTCCATGCAGTATTAATCTGGCACTCCTGTTATGGGATCATAGACTTTTCCCAACAGTGGTCCTTCTGCCTACTGTGTTCTGTTTTCCAGCTGATACTGTTTCCTTTCTGGAATTCTTCATGGTTTGCATCCCTGTACCTTCCTTTCTGCCCCATGTTCTGTGTGTTTTCTTACCAGAATGACTGTATGAGAACAGGGCTTCCGGTGATAGTTCATTCAGTTAATGTTGTTTCCTTTCTCAGTAAAGAAGGAAGTTGTTGCTATGGGAACTGGAACAAAATGTATTGGACAAAACCAAATGAGAAAAACTGGTAAGTGTGGTGTAAAATCCGAGAACAGACTCCCTGTGCTACCTTATTTCTTGGAGCCATAGAATCATTGCAAATGTCCAAGGCATTGAGCTCATACTTCTGGATAGAAGCCAGAAGTGTAAGGCAGACCTTACCTTGTCAAGAAGAGAGGGGCTTAGGCAGCCATGGTGGCTGTCCTGAAAGTTTGCTGTCCTTGCTGATTTAAAGGTGAATAAACTTTTTATATGTGGAAATGTGTTGTTTAGGCCCTGAGTCTGCACACCCCAAGTCTTGATAACTAAAAGCAAAACAAAACATAAGCAAAATAATTATTATTGATTCACTTGTAACACTCTAATGATATTGTGGTCTGATGCAGAAGTTAGGGTAGAGGTGCCATCAGAAAGGTTCTAACAGGCTTTTTCTCCCTTACTGTATATTCTGCAGCTAGTTTTAAGTGTTTGTACAGTAAGCCATAGGTGCCTGACTTCCCACAGCTACCATTTCCTACCATTTGTTGTAGGACTTGCACTGCATGTCCTTGTTTTACTCAGAATGTTATGTCTCCTCTCCTTGGAGAGGGGAGAAGCCTTAGTAATTCATGCTGAAAAAGTGACCAAGGATGAAAAGTGGTTTTGAAGATGTAGGTACAGGGCTTTCTACTTTTTAAGGCTTCAGAGCACGAGTAGAGCAAGATAGGAGAAACAGTTTTGTGTACAGCAGTTTCAGGCTTAATGAAAGTAAAAGGGCTTCAAATACTTGAAAAAAAGTAAAGCTGTTTCCTCTCTCTGTTGTTTATCTTTAGTGATCCTAAGTTTTGAAAATATTTTCCTCTTATAACATTAATTTATTTTTAAATTAACTTGGTTGGTAGGCCAGGTTGATGGCTATCTGTTAGAGAATTTCTGAACTTTAAACTTTTTGAATTGTTAAGGGGAACTCCAATTACATGGCCTCTTGTTCCTGAAATAAAAGCTGGTCTGCATGTCATGCTCATTTAGATATCACAATAGGCAGGTGCTGCAGGAAGTTTGAAGAAGAGATGTGTAAACCTGTTAAAGATCAAAATTATTTACAAGAAAATACTTTAAACTGTAGGAGATAGTGCAGCAAGAAGCTTCGTCCAAAAGCTTAACCAACCACTTGACATTTTCTGGATGATGTTCTTCCATCTGAGAATACCAAGATTCACTATTAAGAACAAACATCAGGAAGGTTTTGAATGAAGTCAGTGTTTATTAAACTCAGAGGAATTCAGATATCAGAAGTGTTAAAATTTCATATTTAACAAGTCTCTGATTTGCTGTGGATTGAAGACTTATCCTTAATTTGTGTAAGCTATTGACTTCCTTTTGTAAGTACTGGAAGTTTAAGTATCTTGCAATAATACCAGTGTTAACTGCTGTCAAATGCTAACAAATCTGGAGAACTGTCATCTGTCAAATTCTGTTAGTTTTTCTCCTTTTCAGTAATGATGTGTATTGTTCTCATTTGGTAATTGCTCTAGGAGACGTTTTGAATGACAGTCATGCTGAAATTGTGGCCAAAAGGAGCTTCCAGAGGTGAGGCATGGTTCATGTGCTGTTACTCAGTGCCACTTGAGGTCGTTGTGGTACAAGTGGGTTTGACATACAGCTGAAATATCCAGATTTTGCAGCTTCGGGGATGGGAACGTAATGAAAGAGACAGTATTACTTCTCTGTAGGCAGCAATTTTTCCCCTTTTATTAGCAGGAGTTTAACCTATGTTTTACACTTCTAAATGATGTTGAGGCCCGTTCACAAAAGCTTGTTTCTTTCTCATTTTTATAGAGTCTCTATATGAAGAAGTAGTAGCATAACTGACTGGCTCCTCATAGACTGCAGCAGGAAAGAACAGGAACTAGTGGGCATCTAATTTTTGTTTTCCTGTGCATCAAAAACAAAGTAAATGTTTCATTAAAACTTTCTGCCTAACAGGTATCTTCTCCATCAGATATGGCTGGCAGCTTCCCATCAGCAATGCAGCATCTTTATTCCAGGAACTGAAACTGGGAAATGGAAACTCAAACCAAATACCATATTTATTTTCTTCACCAGTCATACCCCATGTAAGTATGCTGGTGTGAACCAATTTTATGGCTCCCATCTGTAGAATCTTAGGTAGAATGCAAAACTAAACACAGAGCTGCTCAAATTTCAGCAAGGTTTGATTTGTCACTGTACAGAGCTATGTTGTTTGAAATGTGTGTTTCTTGTAGTTAAATTTTTCTGAGTGTAAATCTGTGAAAGTTAGCAGTAGCTGCAGTGTTACTGGTGTGATGTGTTCCAGTCATGAGAGAGGCGTTTTTTGGCCGATTTTGATTTTACTTCTTTTCTTCTAGGTGGAGATGCCTCTATTATTCCAATTATTGAACCAGAAAATCAGATTTTTAAGCCACTGACTGGAGATGATGCAGCTGGACAATCAGCAGAGTGTAGAAGTAGCCATGATCGTTTGGGTCCAGAAGAAAAAAGGAAACCAGAGAAAATGGCAAGTAATCACGTAATCAAGAGAATGAGAACTGCTGATGATGGTTCTTTTTCCGTAACCATGGAAGAGCTGGATGTTCAGCAGCAACGAGCAGACGACACGTGTCCAAGCAGCTGTGAACGTTCTGCAGAGATGGGAACAGCTAGTAAGGAGACTGGCTTAGGGAGACCAAAGGTAGCAGATGTTCATAGAACTGGAGCAAAATGTGTACCTGGAGAGCTGGCTGATGCCCGAAAACCTGGGTTAGGGTATCACTGTGTGGGTGCACTACGAGTGAAGCCAGGTCGTGGGGACAGAACATGCTCGATGTCCTGCAGTGATAAACTGGCTCGCTGGAATGTGTTGGGGTGTCAAGGAGCTCTTCTGATGCACTTCCTGCAGTATCCAGTGTATCTGTCAGCAGTTGTAGTGGGAAAGTGTCCATATAGCCAAGAAGCTATGCGGAGAGCAATTATTGAAAGGTAAGTAAGTGCTCTCCTTTGGAAATCAGATAGTGTGTATGGAGACAATGGGTTACCAAAGAATGTCTTTCCTGTGAGAGTTACAGAGCACTGGAACAGGCTCCCCAGAGAGATTGTGGAGTCTCCTTCTCTGGAGACTTTCAAGACCTGTCTGGATGCCTTTCTGACTGATCTGCCCTAGTTTTTGGCCCTGCTCTGGCAGGGGGGATTGGACACAATGATCTTTGGAGGTCCCTTCCAACCTCCAACATTCTGTGATTCTGTGAAAAGGAATCTGCAAGGCCTAGAGGAGAGTAAATGGAACTGGGCAGAGGAGGGAAAAGACAGCAAGAAAGATACCAGGAAGCTGAACCACTCCCTTTAAAAGCCAGTTACTAGACCAGTTTGGCTTTGTTGGGTAACTGCTTCATAGCCTTACATCCTTCTAGGGTGGTTATGGAAGAGGCCATGGTGTACTAGCAGGGGAAACTCAAGGTACGTAGCTGTGAAGCTTACTAGGTGATCCTTTCCTCACACTGTAACACACGGGATGAGAATTTGCCCAGCCTTATTAGTCTTAAGTTGCAAAGTCAGGCACTTTTTCAGACTCTCACATCCAACAGTATGAACCTCAGTCTTTGTTATGCTTGAACACATGCAGGTTTTTTCCTCCTCATATGATCCTAATTCCATTCAATGTCTAATGGTAATTTAAGGTAACAAAGATGAGATTATACATGGAACTATGTTTAGTCTCTCTCTGGTCTTTCATTCTAATCCTTTAGGTTCATAAAACAGTTGTTAGTGTAATACGGTTGACTATGTAAATATTTTTACTGTGATTGCAGAAGTATATTACAGTTTTTATTCTGTGTACATTATACTATATTTTAACTAGTCCTTCTAAAAAATTAATTTGTAGTAGTTTTTCTATGATGGACAAGGTCTTAGTAAACTGATGCTTTTTTTTAATAAATCCTTTTTTGAAGGGGAAAAGTGCCCCCCAAACCCGTTTCTGTCTTCTGTAACTCAAGTTTAATTCAGTTTGAAGGTGAAAGTAATGTGTTTTAGATTATGAAGGGAAGTTGCACAAAATCGGCTTCTTTGTGAAGACTGAACTTAAAATCTCCTGCATTTTTCCATGTTTACTTTAGGTGTCAGCACATCTCATTTTTACCAGCTGGTTTTCTTACTCAGGAGGTTAAGCTGCTGCAGTCAAATCTTCAATTTGAACATAGCCGCCAGGCAATGCAGGAAGTTCAAACTAACAGCAAAACAAAACTTGTTCCTTGTAGTGCAGGTGAGTTAACTTGGGCTAGTTGCATAACTGTGTGCAGAAGTCCAAATAGAAATGAGGTGGTTTCGTTGGTTTGCTGGAGGCAGAGTGTGACTTAGAGCAAGAAATTAATTTCAGGCCAGAACTTAATTGTTAATAATTAATAATATTTAGCTCTGCCTCTAGTTCCCTGAAGGGAATTTTCAGGCTGAATAAACACTTGGTTGATACCATTAACAATTTATAATCCAAACAAAGACAGAAAAGAACCAGTTAAAGCAGAAGTTCTGAGGGCAACAAGAAAACAAAAATGTTAAAAGAATTGTGTTTCAGTTAGTTTTGCATTCTGCTTGGTAATGAGTGGCAGACTTGCCATGCAGAGTTTGCTTCTGGTTGCTCCAGAAATCTGTGAACCTAGAAAGAATGCAGAGTAGTATAGTGTAAAGGTTTGATTGACAGATGTTTTGGACATAGCATTTTTTTTTTGTCATGGTGGTGAAAGAACATGCAAGTCATGTTGTGATTTAGCAACATGGTCTTGTTTGGGCAAAAAAACCCCCCACAATGGAACTGCCACTGTATGTGTGTGATTAAGCAGTGTCTTTAAATTCGAGCGTGCCTGCCTTCTGCTGTTGCATACTTTTCTGGTATAACTGGCACTTGAAGTTACTCTATTACAGTAGAGCTGATGATAAAATAGAATGGAAACAAAGGGTTCCTTAATGGAATTCAGGTTCACTAAGTTTGAGGAAAAGATTTAGATTCTCTGAGATAGAAAACAAAATCCATCATTGAAAAATGGTGCCAGTTCACTTAGTGAAGAAGACCTGAAGCCAACTGTGGCCGAATTCCTGTGTTTGCCTTTTTTTTCTGTACAGTTACTTAGGTAATAAGATGAGTGATGCTTTATCACATTTCTTGGCATGTATTAACTATGTCAGCTTGATTTTTTTTCTCTTGAAGGGATTAAGATGAGAACAAACTCTGCATTCAAGGCTGTTACACTGAGTATTGAAATATGCTTGTCAGGAACATTTAAAATTATATTTCTAAAAAGAAAAATGTGTTTTGCTTAGTATTTTGAAGTTCGTGATAACTGAGAATAAATGAAATAATGGAAAATGTTTTCAATTTTAAGTAAACTTTTATCTTACCAAAATCTCATGTCCTCTGACCAGGGCATTTTAGATACTGCACATGGAGGGTTTAGTGTTAATACAAGTTGTTCATATGTAATGTTATTTGACATTACACAGGATTTTAATTTGCTAGATGATTGTACCTAAATTGCAAAGCAAGTACAATTTACACTTGAAACACAACAGTTGCAGTGTGCAGTTGAATCCTAATATGAATGTGATTAATGTAACCACTCTCCAAATTATGCTTTAAAACATGTAGGTTTTAACATCTTGAACAGCAAGATGTGATAGTGGAGGAGAGAAGCTGTGAAAATTGTCTTTAGAGTTAATGCATGTGCTGCTGTTTTGTCTCTTGGGAACACAGAGAAATGGGAGAACTTAGGGAGCAAAGTTGTCTTAATGCAGTAGAAGTTCACAGCTGTTAGGCTGTGGAGGGACAGATTGGGCACATCCATCAGTTTGTTTCTGTTAACATGCTACTGATGCTTTGCCAGGTATTTATAAATCTATAAGGTGTGGCATGCAGAGTTTCAGCATGAGTAAGCTTACAGTGTAAGATGCTAATATAAAGGATAATGTCATTAGCACTTGCTGTCTCTTCCAACAACTTATTTTTATATTTCTGCTAATAACATTTTTCAAGTAAAGTCTATAGATACTTGTTACATGTCAGTTGTCAGTTCTCAATCACAGAAAGAACTATTTAGAGTACAAATAGAATTATACAAATAGAATTAATTATACAAATAGAACTATTTAGTGAACAAATAGAATAAAAGGAACTGTTAAGTTATGCTTTCGTGATGAGAGAATCTCCCTTGTTCATAATCCTTTCTTCTGCAGCTATCAGTTGGAGTGCTGTTCCTGAGCAGCCTCTGGATGTCACCTCAGATGGTTTCCGGCAGGGAACAACGAAGAAGGGGATTGGGAGCCCTCAGAGCAGGTGTGAGAATGTTGTGACATGTGGATGCACGTGTCTTAGGTGTTAGCATACACACTTCTCTCAGCTCAGGTGAAGGGCAGGGCATGGTCAGAGCTGAAAGAAATCAAGGGAAAGGGTAGGGAGTGGGGGAAGGAAGAGTCACCGTGTGAGGGGGAGGAGGGAAGATGGCATGACAAGCTATCAAGTTCATCCTATTTCTTTGTCACTGTTGATTAAAGAGAGCGTTGTTGGTAATGGTGATGGGGGACTATGATACATTTTTATTAAAATATATCTATTTATTGGTGAAGTTAGCAAAATGTTTGCTTTATATCTTTTGGGTTGATGGCTGTGAAGCAAATGTCTGTGTTGCAGGTTCTCTTTTTAGAGATTTATTTTTTGTAAGAGTCGTACCAACTGACCTGGATGTATTATTGTTTGATGTGTTGCTTTGAAATGTGGGTCTCTGCCTTAAAGTTTGAAAATGTTATTAACTGCTTGCATCAGATTCCTAACACAAAATGTCACCTTTCCAATTGTCATCTCGACACTGTGCTCTTTAGGAGACATAATAATCTTCTATCAACTATTAATGTTTAATGCAACAGTTATGTGTTTTTCTTGTGGTTGAGAATTGTAAACATCTGGAGACAAATTTCTCCATCTCTCAACACTTCCCGCAGTTTAGATGAAGTAACCAAAATGATAATTGGTCTGTGGAAGTTCAGCTTGAGTGTTGGGCTGATGTTTTGGTTGTTGGCTGCTTACGCTACAGATTTATCAGTGGTCATATTGTTAATTTTTCCCAGCCTTTCTGGGAGAAAGAAGATAATACTGACAGTGCTGAGTAAGATAAATTGAGCTTAAATAATTCTTGTGGAGAATTCATTCACATGCTTGGGAGTTGCATGTTCTGAACTTCTTGAAGTTTGACCTGGCTTGACTAAGCTTATCCTGGTATGTCCTACTATTTCTAAATTTTATGTGGAAAGATCAGGAACTTTATGGTTTGTGACCATTATTGGTGTCTGGGGTATTGTTAGCACAGGTGATTGGGGTGACTTAGTGTGTCTTTTCAGACAGGCTTTATGTGCACTGTAAAACATTTGCCTTCAGTATGTAGTGAGTAACTTGTTCCAGGAGACACATGAAAGATCAAACAAAACAACAAACTCCTTTTCTCAGTAGGCTTAAATTTGCTAGGCAGCATTTGTGTATCGACTCTGAAACTTGAGAGCCATCTGCTAGCTGCTGCTTTGCACAGAACTGTAGAAGCTCAAATATTGTTGAGAGATGCTGCTGTTTTACACATATGCTCACAATTCACTAAAAGGTTCAAGTTACTAGAGGGGGCCTGCAGGGCTGCATGGTTGCAAAGGTCTCCTTTCCTAAGGAAATCAGAATTAAAAACAATGTCAAGGAATAAGTACATTTTTGCTCTTTGCTGATAAACAGTCACAAAAGGAGCTCTGTAATGAAAATAAGGAATTTATAGCCTTATTGGAGGCATCTGTTTATTATTAAACAATATTTATATTTCTACCCTGTGTTTTTTTTTTCCCTCAAGGAATCTCAGGGTTGAGTGGTGGTGGGGTGTTGTTTGGTTTTCTCCCCCCTCAGTGTTCTGGATATCACTAAATATCTAGAAGGGTAAAGCTTACTGACTAAAATGACAATATTGTTCCAGATACTTCTTTAATTTTTTCTGGGCAATACAAAGTTTCAACAAGCCTTTGGGGTCCTCCTGGCTCAGCCTGGCTGTAGGTGTGACCTGCACAGATGGCAAGATGGAGGCAATACAGCTCTTCATCAACATCATATTTAAAACTAAGGGAAAAGGCAGATAGATGGGCAGTTCAGATGGGGTAGGCAAAGTTAAACTGTGAATAAATTACTACATTCCTTGAGAGTGTAAATAAAAAATGTTCAGCTGGGATGTGCTACTGTGAGCTGTAATTGGATGTGTATTTTTAAATTTCTTTTTTTCATCTGAATTTCTGATTTATTTCAATTTTATTTTTTTTTTCATCAGATCCAAGATCTGTAAGGTGGAACTCTTCCATGCATTCCAAAAGCTGGTGGCAAGCATTTCAGAGGAGGATCTACCAGACACTCTCCGGTAAATAAATTTTTGTTATATTTTAAAGAGAGAGTTTATCTTAATTAAACTCAGTAATACTGTGATGGTACCAGAATCTGCTCAGGAGTTTCACTTTAGAGAAATTAATTGTTAAGATTTGGTACTTGAAAAATATGGCATGTACTTCAGGGGTTAGAAAGATTCTTTTGAGTCTTTCTTTTTAATCACCTCCTTTGAGAAATAGCTGTTGCATCTCCTGTATTAATGATAGAAGAATTTTCAGGTGGCCTGCTTGAAATTAAGGTAAGAATTTGGGGCAGCTCATCTCTTCTGAAGGCTTACTACTTTTCAAAAGAGTAAACTCTGTTCCTGATCAGTGGAGCTTTGTCCCTCTCTTGCCTTAGATCTGTAAGCCTTTTCTGCTTTCTGTCTTGGCAGAAAAATACATTTTGGGTTGTTTTTTTTCTGAGTTGAAGTCATCTTGTCTGAAAGTGACAGTGACTAGGCAAGAAGGAATGAAGAGGGAGATGAGAGGATGAAGTAGTATCTTTTTTGAAAACATGAGCTGTTAGATCATCTGCCTGCAGCACTGTACCCTTGGTGGCATTCAAACCAACATCAAAATTATTGTCAGGTTATTGATACCTGGTTGATGTTTAGTAATTCTATCAAATGCTATTTCTTTTGTTTCACAAGAAGGAGGAGTAATGAAAATCTTTTTTTCATCTAAGTGTGTGATGGAGAAAGAGCTCAAAAGGTGAAATGGTGTTTAGGGAGGGCTCTTTCTGCAATGCGTGTATTACATAGATGGATACTTTCTAGAAAGAACAGAAATAAGCTTTTGTTTGAGGAAGCCATGATTGGAGGTTTATTTACATTATTAGAATAAGGTTTGGTTTATCAGACTGGAGTTTCTCACAGTAATCATTCAGTCTGACATTGCATTATGTGCATTGATGTATTTTATGGTATTTCAGCCCAAATAGCTACCACAAAGCAGGGCATAGATGCATATACAGACAAACTTATGTCTTTCTTTGGCTTCATGATTCTGAGAGATGTAGAAGGTTCCAAATCCAAGGTCTTGGAAAGTTTATTTTAATTTAGGCATATTTCCAGGTATGATTTCACCAGCTCTGGGATGCAGTTGTACGAGGTGTTTAACTTACTTCACTGCTTTTAGTTACTGATGAAGATGGCCTTGCAGCAGTCTCTGTTGCTACTGCTTGTAGATTCCCATTTTCTCCCTTTTATCAGCAGCTCTTCTCCAACCTCATGGTGAGCCAGTTCAACTAGCTATTATGGCAGAAAGCAATTTCCTTGTTTTCTATTGGAAAATGAGCTCAATCGGCTCCTGGAAAGCTAAAATAGACAATACAACCTGTGTAAAAGCAGTAGGAGGTTTGTGTGGCTAGAAGTAGGGGAGATGGGTCATTGCTGCCTTTCAGGGTACCAAGAGAGTAGATGAGAAGAACTTAGGCAAAGTAAGCACACCGTGGATCCTAATAATTAGATTTTGTTTGCTTTTGAATTCTGTGGAGTAAAGACTGGAGTTACCCTGTGTCTGTAGAAGTGTCTCATGGCTGCTCTAAAGTTCTGATGTCAACGTGAGCCATGCTAGTGCTGAAATGGTTTCAACTGGTTCTAGATGTAGAGTGACACTTTCTCCTTAATTCAGTTTTAAATTACTAGCCTCTTTTGGATGGTAGTTTGTCCTCACTTGTTTAGCCATCTTAATTTCCTTGGAATAGTATGTGAGCTGGTGCATTGCTGGGGTAGGTGACTCATTGTGCTGATCATGTGCTACGTACATAAAGCTACTTCACCTCAGGGCTTTTATAGACTCCAGTGGCTTTGTAATTTCCTTTGCCTTTTTTGCCCTCTACTGCTTTTCTGTCTGGACTTTGTATGACAACATCCAGCTGACTGGCAGATGTGGCATCATTTTTAGGCTGCAAAAACTCTATTCATACAATAGAGGTCCTAGCTCACCAGTCAGCTTGTCCAGTTGCTTTCCTTTTGAAGTTTTTGTTTGTCCTATTCTTTACTTTAAAAGCAATATTAAGAATGTCTTTGTATTGTTTCTTCCTTCTTCCCTTTCCCTTCCTACACAATATTCTGATCTGTTTTCTTTTTCTTCCTTCCCTCCTTGTAGTCTGGACTTTAGTAAGAAATCCCATGCTCTCAAATAGCTTCCTCTGAACTTTGTATATTGAACTGTTACTCAGTTTTGTATTTTCTTCCCATTCAAATGTATCTCATTATCTTCTCCCACAAGTGGTTGGCTCTAGTGCTACACTGTCACCCAGTTTCCTTTTCCCACTTTGCCCATAAGTTCCTGCTCTGCCTTTTAATGGTCTGCTTTTTGGCCCCCTTCCTCCCGTCCTTTCTGTTCCATCAACGGAATGTCATTCTGTAGTCCTTTTAAATTGGCAAAACAGTTTGTCTTGGTAGCATAGGGCACACAAGGACCAGGAGCATTCTTTGCCTTAGCTCTGCATCTACTGTTGTCCCCTGTCAGGCACAGGATACTGGGGGAGTCAAAGTGCTTTATGTGGAACTAGTGTACTGGCTCAGATGTTCTTTTGTTTTCTTATTTTGTGTGTCTAAAGCTGCTTCTCTTGCATTTTGTGTCTTCCTTTCTCTTTCATTTGTCAGTTATGTCCAGAGGATTAGGGAGGACACTTAAATTTGAACAGGTAGGCAGCCTACTGAGTGCAGAACTTTGCTGGCTCATCTAAAAGGCAGGTTTACCAATTCATAGTGGTGAAGCTTCATCAAGATGCTAAGTATAAGACTGAGCAGTTTAGCTCGGGGTTTATTTTATTTGCTTTTGGCTGAGACTGTGAGAAGGTGGTGTTCGGCTGGCATGAGCTACTTCTTCACTTTGAACCAGATAGAGCTGTATTGTGCAGCCCCACTTTTTTTCTTCCTTTCTGATAATTTCTGTGATCTCTGTCCTCTGTGCATCACTTAAATTCTCACTCGTCTCTCTAGGTAGACTATGTAAAATGCTATTAGTTTCCTTAGAACCTCTTACCTCCAACTGCCATACTTCATCCTCTTCTGTTGACTCCCTCTCACGTTACTTTCTGTTAATGTTTTGGAATTGCTGATACATAAATCCATTTTTACATTATTATTTGCTTTTCATGTTTTCTGTGCTTGCTGTCAAAGGAAAAATATCACACCACTGGGCAGTGTTGTGCCATTGTTAATCTGAACTGTTATGTAAAAACCTCTGCTCTAGTATTATTGTTTGCAGATCACTTGGTGGCAATATGGCAAAGAGGTTTTGCATTGTTGGGGTTTTTTCCCTCCTTGTTGAAAAAAAACATGTTGTTTTTTCATCACCTGAGGAAGTGAAAGCCTTCTTTTGTCACACAGTGGGATCCCCTATACAGTCACCAAGCACTGCTGTTTGTGCAAGGTGTGGCTGGCTGTGCAGCCCTTTTGTCTGAGTTGAAGGGAAACTTAGTAACATAAACCTGTCCCGAGTTTCTTGCTGGGCTTGTTAAATGGAGGACAAATTCCCTTTTCTCTGAAATTGCAGTCAGGAGCCTTTGCAATTAAGATGGTGCTTTCTTCCTCCTTCCTGTGCAGTCTGCAGGATGGATTATTTCAGGTCCAGTAACAGTTCCTAATTGCAGGGAGTGGGCTGTTGTACAGAGGAGTGTGAGGACTTTGAGTAGCTTAAATATTTAAATATCTAAACTACAGTATAGAACCTTTACTTGGGCTTCATGTTTAAGATGTTTTGCCAGTGTTCATTTGTGAAAAACAAATGGGTTCTGCCAGGTGATCACTATATCTTCCCTGCTGGAGTGACTGAGGGTGATTGTAAGGAAATGTCAGCCTAATGGAAGTAACTGTCCTGGGATTGGTGCATTTCACTGTTAGTGCTGTTCCTCCAGTTAAAAACAAACAACCCAAACCAAGCACATTAGGCAAGATTTTTGTTGCTGTTTTCTAGTCCCTTTTCAATCTTCTTTTTCAAGTCTGTACATTAAACAATTCCTGTGATGGTCCTAACACTGCAGAGAGGCCTATGGGACAGTGAGGTCCTCTCTGACTGAGATCTCTGATCTGACTAAGAACGTAATTTCTATACTGCACATTACAGAAGCTTTTTAGATCTTTGTTAGATTGGAGAGCCTTTTATTAAGTAGCATTTTCTGCTCCATGAAAGTACCCCATCATAATTCTCTCAAGACCCATCATAATTCTCTCAAGACTTGATTATTCTTTTTTTAATGACTGTTGAGCTTCTGCATCTTTTCCTCTGTGTGATTCATTTGTTCCCCATCTCCGACGACGTTGGAAAAAGCCACAAAGCTAATTTTCCATTTTTCCAAGAACATTTTGAAAATCTGGTGTCCCAAGCTAGACATACCAATCCAGAAGCAGTCTTCCAAATGCTGCAAAACTTTACATTACTGTTAAAACATATTGTATTTGAGTAGAACTCTCCCATTGAGTTAGCTCACTTGGTGACTTTGCTCTGGTCTTCTTAGCAATTGGTGGCAATTACAAAGGTTGTCTGCAATGTGTGCATTTTATTGGAAGCCTTGAAGAAGATACTTATAGAATCAGGCCAAGCATTGTTTCCTTGCTCCCTCTCGTTAGGGATTCACAGCAGATTTTTGTATTTTGAAGTTGTATAAGCTTTTGCCCTTTTAGATGCAATTCATTAATTTTTATGTGAGTAATGTTTTGGTTGATGCCTTGTGCTTATGTCAGCATTTTCCATTAATAAGATGCCTGTAATCTCAAAAGCTTGTATGGTTGAATGTAAATGTTTGAAACTGAATATGGGGTTAAAGGTAGAGTTTGTTGCTGAGAAGAAAATATTGCAACAGTGTCTTGCTTTTCTTTGCAGTCTGCTTGCCTGTGTGCCCATTTCTGCTCAGCTTTGCACCTGGCTGGGCATGTGAATGTTTCCAAGCATTATAGTAATCTGCAGTGATCTGTGTAATGCTTCCAAGAGCACCATCCCTTTCAGAAAGAAATCTGTGGATCACCTCTCATGTTTTTTGTGATACAGTCATCAGAATCACTCTGTCTCTTACACAGTAGTGTAGGAGAAAGACTGAAATAGTAAAGGAAATCATGAAAGGAATGTAGTCAGGCAGACCTGGTTAGGCTGGAGATAGTATGATTGTACCGAAGTTTGCCTGGGGCAGCCAACTAGTGTTCACTTCTGCAAAAAAAAAATCACTGGTTCTTCATTACCAATTCTTAAAGCCTTAATGACCCAACCAAAGCTGAGATACACTGAAATCATGTGAGGTTTTTAGACAGATGCAAAGTACTTTGAAAGCATTTTTTCCAAATATATGGTGAAAGTTTCTTAGAATCATAATGCAGAAGTCAAGCATGAATTGAACAAATCTGTTTGATTTTGGCAGTTCTTTGAGAAAGCTCTTTAAAAATGCAGCTTTGGGTTGCATCCACTGTTCAATCCTGTAGTGAAGTTGGCTCCTTAGAGAATGAGTCTGCAAGAGGCTGTGGTTTCATGTGCTGTGGTAGTGAAAATACTGAGCTGCTCCTTACTGTCTCTACTGCTTTTGTGCTAGCTGTGGTTTCCCTTACTGTCTACTGGAACAGTTTCCAAACAAAGTTCTGCTGGAATAACCTAGGTTAGCAAATCCCATGTGTGTTTTAGCTAAGTTGGACCAGACTGCCAGATATGAGTTGAAAGAGCCACTGATTTGGGAAAAAGTGCAGTCTATAGCAAGGAAGAAATAAAGAAGAGCTAGACATTGGAGTCTTTCTCTTGGCTTCTTGACAGGTGGAATATAGCTAGCTAACTAGCTCTGTTTCTGGATCTATATCTGTGTATGTGCATCCACAGCAAATGCAAAGAAAACAGCTGTTTCACATTGAACAAGATTGAGCCAGTCTAAAAATCTGTGTTGTGTAATTCTTTTTTGATGTGTGACCATGCTAAATGTGACCCTCATAAGTCCAAGTAGCTGTGTTTTGAAGATGTAAACAGCATCTGATATTAGCTATTGTATACATGACAAAGGACAAATGTAAGTCATTAGATGCATTTACAGTGAAGAAGGGCAGGATCAAAGTCTTAAACAAATCCATAGGATGTACTTGTAACTGCAAGAAGGGTGCTAGCATAAGAGAGTTTCTTTGGTCTTTATCCTTGAGTGTAACCAGGCATATTGCTCCCCAGCAATATGATTTTCAGATGGAGGAGAAGGTGCAGGTTGTTTGTACCGTGTCTGAGGTACATGCTGGAGAGTAGCAGCTTGCCTGTGCTAGAGATTTGGAGCTGGTTGTGGTGGGGTTGGCCTTGGTCTGTGTTGTTTCCTGAGTACTGCTTATGCAGATACCTTGTTGTTCTTGTGCCTGTTCAGTGGTGCTCCTGAACCATGATCCCAGCACTGATAGTGGGGTTCCCCTGGCCAGGGGGAGGAGACTTGCAGTGAGCCTTTCCATGGAACTTTTCAGAGCAGCAACTTGGAGGTTAGTTTCACAGTTTGATTAATGTGACAGAAGGAAGCAAAATGGATTAGCTGTGACAAGAATGCAGGCAGGTTTTTAAGACAGTATGCCTCTCCTGTGTTCAGCCATGGCATAGACAGGTTCTCCACTCTTGCACTTTCTGAACCTAAGATCTGAAGGACAGATGATGTCTCATGGCTTTCTATGCTTGTCAGAATGTTATAGAAATACATTTATAGCAGAATGTCAAATGTGTGAAATACAGCTCCTGATGGTCTGTTGTTACTTTGTTTGTTGGGGGGTTTTGGCAGGGTTGGGGTGATGGTGATCAGTGTTGCCTTTGAGCACGACAGCCTGTTCTGGAAGTTAGTGCAGTGGTTCTCAGACATTTTGGGTAAGAGTCCTAGTAGTAGTTTGACTTTTCTTCTTGGCGAAGGTCGTGTTGCCTGTGATCTTCCCTTCATATTGGGTTGAATGTATAAACATTATGTTCTACATGTGGCTGATAGACAGTTTGGCAAAGGAAGATGAAAGAGGCTGGGAAAATAATGCAAGGAGAGGAAAAAAGTATCAATGAAATTGTCCTAGAGGCACTTGCATTTGGATACTCTAGACCTGAATTTCCCTATTTTGAAAATGAATGTACAATGCCCTGGGCAGAGTGACCAGTGGTTCTGCTGAGATTGTGAGGAGCCTGAAGGAGAACAGAGCACCAAAACTGCTAAGTCTCTCTTGCTTTAGGGAGAAGATAAAAAATATTTTATCATTTGTCTCACTCTTCCCTATTATTTGTGTTGGAAAAGAAAGAAAAACTGTCCTGTTCATCCTTGTCCCCTTCCCTTCCAGCCAGCAATCGTATCCATTCCTAGAGCAGAACAAGGCTCTTTCCACCCAATTCAAAACACTTATCTCTAGGCACCTTTTCTGCTTTGCTTCAACATTTTTTGCTATTGTGGAAGCTTTCTGTAACCTATTGTCACATAGTCAAACACTTAACTCCTATGTTGATGGAGTGTATGAAGCATGGTAGAGGAGTTGTTTTGCTTCCTTTTGTAAGAGTGCTGAGATGTCTAGATACAAGAGCCTCAGGGCCTAGGCCCCTCCAAGTCTCCCTAGAAGCACAAGGGAGTTTCACTTAGTAGCATGAAAGAGCTCATAGGGCATTATCATGTCCTTAGATACTTGATTCCTTTTTTCATTTTGTGACTTTGCATTCCATAGGATAATATAAATGTGTTTGTTACTGTGCATTTTCTGTCAGGATGAAGACTCTAGAAACCTACTGGGACTACAAGGAAGCTGCATTGAACTATCAAGAAGCCTGGAAAGTGCTGCGTAGCCAAGCCTTGCTGGGTTGGGTCAAGAATGCCAAGGAATACCTGCACTTCACATAAGAATACACATGGATATGTAAATCCAGCAGTAAGCCCTAGTGCAGGAAAGTATGTCCTCCAGCGCATGTGCTGTAAGGGTACAGGGGTGAAAAGGAAAGCAATTTAGATAATTCTTTATTTTGGTCGAGTTGAAGCCCCCTTCTTATTGTGATACAGAAAAGGGTCGTTGCACACTCAGAGTTCTGTGCTGCACAAGACAATAATGCCTCCAAAAGAAGGGAGCTGTGCTGTGCTGTCCTCCCGTGTCTGAAGAGCCGACGTATCGGTCATCGTCCATTGCAGTGGAGGTGATGCCAACTGAAATGGAAGCAGTGCTATGGAAGAAAGGTTGTCATTGTAAGATTTTAGTGCTGCTTATTTTTCTTCTCTTTATAATGTTATGGTTATTTTTGGGTTGCTGGGACAACCCTAATGTGTAGTAAGTAATATTTTTATAATTCTTGGCTCTTGTTGTTGGATGCCTGGAAGAATTTTCTGTGTCCCCCAGCCCCACTGCTTCTAACTGGAAATACTAGTTCTGTTAAAGGGTCTTTTTCTTCTGGGAGTACTTCATACAAGTTTCTATTTACTCAACATAGCCAAAGCAGGAGAGTGCTGGGAAGAAGACTGTGTCAAAGCGTACTACTTATGGTATTCCATGTGTCTTTATTAATTTCAGGACTTTGCCAGAAACCCCTTTAACTGCTTTGCTTCTGTTATCAGGAAAGAAACCTTCTGATTTACTGGGTTCAAACCTGTCAATCCTGTGTAATTACAGGCAAACATCTACCTACTTCTCAGTGTTTCAAGCACTGTCCATCCCCCTGCCCTCTGTAATATATGGTTAATTAAAAGCAGGGATGCCTTAGCCATTTATGTCACTGTTTCCTGGCATGTGTTCATCAATAGCCTGGCAAAGGTAGCGATGCTGTGGGGGGGACTAGAAGTCTTCTCTGGCAGTCTTTGCCTTTGTGCTTTATTACCAGAAACATCTGCATGGCAAAACAGTCAACACTGTGACCTGGGGGGAAGGAGCTGGCAGTCCTCCCTAAACTTTCTGCCCCAGTTACTGCCTTCTTTGAGCAAGGTCAGAACCACTAACTGCTACTGAGCACATTCCCCTTCTGTACTTTTTCTGTTGTAAACTACAGTTCATAAAATACTTGGACAAGGCAATGTCAGGATGAAAGAAGTGGGTAATTTAGAATTTAAGAATACTTCAGTGATTGAGTTTTTTGTTCTTTGGTATCTTACTGTAGTTTGGATTTGAAAAATGGGCACAGCAGTTCTCAAAACGGAACAGTACATATAACGTTACAGTCTGAGAACTAATTACAGCAAATCCTTTCACTTCACACTTGGGTTGGCATGTCAAATAAGAATAGTTGTGTCTTACTTGAAGAAATAACAACTTGAATTCTAGGTGTATCAGCCTCTCCTCTCAAATCCAGCACTAACATGCAGAAAAACCAGTTGTGTTGGTCGGAGGGGTTTACTGTATGTGTTTGTAGAGAGCAGGGGATTATGAAGAAGAGTGACTTGCATTAGTCATCAGAGGATGAAGAGTGTCCAGATGGATGCCATTGCAGATGGGCTGACTACAGGGTGAACTGCTGAAGAGAAATAGTAGCAGTTATTGTAGTTGAACAAATAGCATTCCAAGGGCAGAGTCCTGTAATGTACCTAAAAAGGTAACAAGTACATTTTCAGGCTCCTGAAATTTACCTTTCTCTTTCCC